>NW_006922188.1:968321-981313 GCF_000298275.1 Orycteropus afer afer | reverse complement strand
AAGTAGATTGCCCAATCTTCCTTCCGAGGAGTGGCTGGTGGGTTTGAACCACTAGCCTTCTGGTTAGCAGTCAAGTGCCTTAGATACTACGCTATCAGAGCTCCTGAAATACATGTGTGTGTATGTATGCATACATACAGACATGCAAAGCCAGGATATGTTCTGTGAAATAGGATATTATGTGATTTGAATATTGTGTGCACATGCATAAACTGCAAGCTGTAGCATTCACTGATTTTTCCACCATCATGTTGTTTAATAATCTTTTGTTTCACTTCCAAATCAATACTTCTCCTTTGCCTCTTGTTTTTTCTGTCACTGACACTGGTTTTTCTGCATTTGGGAGCCATGATGCGCTTTACAGTAATATTTTTAAAAGAAAATTAAACAGAGAGATAAAGCTACAACACTCTGTTGTTGTTGTTGTTATGTGCCGTCGAGTCGGCCCCGACTCACAGCGACCCCTCCTTGGGTTTCCGAGGCAGTATCACTACAGAAGTAGGATTGCCCAACCTTCCTTCCGAGGAGTGGCTGGTGGGTTTGAACCGCCAGCCTTCTAGTTAGCAGTCAAGTGCCTTAGCCACTATGCTACCAGAGCTCCTAAAAATAAAGATAGAAAGTACAATATGGTATATACATAAGCCAGTAACAGGCATTCATTATGCCTATGACCCTCATCGGGTTTCAGAGGCAGAAAATCTACTTCTGTAAGTATTTACTGCCTTGGAAAGCCAATGGGGTCGCTATGCGTAGGAATTGACTAGATAGCAGTGGGTTTGTTTTTTTGTTTTTTTTAAAAGAAGGCATATGCATTGTAGATTATATATGTATTGTACCATTACAAAGCAAGCACTTTGAAACATTATTATTGAGAGCAATTTGGCAGTACAATTATTTTGGACCCAAGAAACATGAGATACACATGTTTTGTGTGGGAGGCTGTTGTGTTTGCTATGTCTGGTTACATCTACTATGTCTTGTTCTCCAATTGGGATTTCTGAACTCTATTATGACCTTAGGAGACCATGGATGTATACATGGTCGGATAGTGCCTGAACAGCATGGCTGTATATTCTTACAAATGAAAAATAAATGATCCAAAAGAAAATGAACTAAGGACACGAATAGGTAATTCACAGAAGAAATGTGTATATGCGTGTTCATCTTTAGAATCATATATGTATATATATGAATGTTGTTGTTAGGTGCTACCTAGTCAGTTCCAACCCATAGCGACCCCATGCACAACAGAACGAAACAATGCCCAGTCCGGCACCAACCTCACAATCTTTGCTATGTTTGAGCCCATTGTCATTCACCTTCTGGCACTGTATCTACAATATGTCACTACTATTCATAAAGTTTCCCAGTAATATATAAGACAATATTTCACTGCTATGTATAAGGTTTTCAGTAACTAATTTTTTCAGAAGTGGATGGCTCCATTCTTCTTCCCAGTCTGTCTTAGTCTGGAAGCTTTGTTGCCCACCATGGATGACCCTGCTGGTGTTTGAAATGCTGGTGGGAGAGCAATATACAAGCCACCACAGTATGACAAACTGACAGATGAGTGGCAGATATATTCATGAACAGGATAATCAAACCAACTAAATCCACTGTCATGGAGTGGATTCCAACTCACAGCAACCTATAGGACAGGGCAGAACTGCCCCATAGGCTTTCCAAGGCTGCAAATCTTTATGAAAGTAGATTGCCTCATCTTTCTCCCAAGAAGCAGCTGGTGGGTTTGAATTGACAAACTTTTGGTTAGCAGCTGAATGCTTTAACCACTATGCCACCAGCACTCCTTATATATTTGATTAGGACATTATGAATACACACGTAGGATTTATAATAAATTTACATATTATTGATTCCATAGTGATACTGCCTTGGAAACTCAAGGAAGGGTCGCTATGAGTTGCATCCGACTTGATGCAGTTTTTAAATTTTTTTTTTTTAATTTTAATTCATTCAGAATTTTAAAAGTGTAAATTAAAACAGTAAAATCCCCTTTTCACCTATTGGTTAATTCTGGGTGTTGGCAAAGAAATGGAAAAGCAAGCACTTTGAAACGTTATTGTTGAAAGCAATTTGGATTCATCTATCAAGATTTAAAACACCCATACTTTTAAGCCAGAGATTCTACTGCTAGCATATATTTGCAAAGGTACACAAAGATATATGTACAAATAATTTAACTGCAGCACAGCTTGCAATAACAAAAAAAACTTAAAAATAAGCTAACAGTCCCTTACAAAGAAAATTCATTAAAATACGAACTGTACAAACACTATTTAGTCCTTAAGAAGAATAAATTAGATCTGAGTGTGTGGATATGGAAAAATGTCCAAGACACATTAAGTTAAAAAAGCAAGTGACAGAACAGTATTCTTTGTGTGATTCCCATTTTAATATTTAAAACGTATTATAGAGAGAGAAATGTACTTGCCTATGTGTAAATTATCTCTCCAAGGATATAAAATAAATTGTTAACTGTGGTTACCTCTGGCAAAGGCTTATCAGTGAGTCGGGTGATAGGGACGGGAATTTTACCTTTTGTCAAATACCATTCTACATAAATGAAAATTTTACTATGAAACATGGAGCAATACATAATACATATTATATTTAATATTGTACAAAACATATTTTATGTACAATGTATTTAATATTATACATATGTATTGTGCATTTATTATATACATAATATATTTAATAGTATGTATTTTACAATTCATAATATATTTAATCTCTGGGTCTAATCTTGGCTAGTGCATTGCATTATGTGTGGGTGGTTGTTAGATGCTGTCAAGTTGGTTCTGACTCATAGTAACCCTGTGTACAACAGAAAGAAACACTTCTTGGTCCTGTGCTATCCTCACAATTGTTGCTGTGCTTGAGCCCACTGTTGTGGCCATGGTGTCAATCTGTCTCGTCCAGATTCTGCCCTGCCTTGTTCATTAACCCTCTACTTTACCAAATATGATATTCTTTTCCAGGGACTGATCCTTCCTGAGACCATGACCAAAATATGAGAGGTGAGGGCTGGCCATCCTCGCTTCTAAAGAACATTCTGGTTGTATTTTATATGGGATAGATTTGTTCTTCTGGCATTCAATGGTATAGTTAATATTCTTTGCCAATACCATAATTCAAATGCATCAATTCTTCTTTGGTCTTCCTTATTCGTTGTCCAGCTTTTGCATGCAGATGAGGTGATTGAAAATACCATGGCTTCAACAATAAACAGGCATATGGGATGAACATTTACATCAGGTAGATACACTGCTTGGAAAGATCAACAGTGGGAGAACAGAAGGGCAGTGTTTGCACAGGGAGACAGCTGGGAGATGCGGGGGTTCATGGGAGGGAAGGATACAGGGAAAAAGTAACTACGTGGAGGAAGTAGGAAGAGAGCTGTTACTTTGTGGAGAATTGCAGTCAATGTCATGAAACAGAATGTATATGGACTGCTGTAATGGCAAATGAATTTGCTCTATAAACTTTCACCCAAATCAAAATAAAAATTTGAAAAAAAAAAAAGGAAGAAGAAGAAAAGGAAAAGAAAATACCATGGCGTGGGTCAGGCACACCTTAGTCTTCAAAGTGACATCTTTTCTCTTTAACACTTTGAAGAGGTCTTTTGCAGCAAATTTGCCCTGTGCACTATGTTGTTTGATTTTTTGACTGTTGCTTCCATTGGTATTGACTATGGATCTAAGTAAAATGAAATCCTTGGCAACTTCAAACTTTTCTCCACCATGATGCTACTTATTGGTCCAGTTGTGAAGATTTTTGTTTCCTTTGTGTTGAGGTATAATCCATACTGCAGAATGTAATTTTTAATTTTCATCAGTAAGTGCTTTAAGTCCTCTTCTCTCTCGGCAAGTAGAGTTGTGTCATCCGCATATTGCAGATTGTAAATGAGTCTTCCTCCAACCCTGATGCCACATTCAGTTTCTTGGATCATTTGCTCAGTATATAGATTGAATAAATAGGACAAAAGGATACAACTTTGACACACATACTTCCTGATTCAAAACTCCTGTTCTGTTCAAAAGACTGTCTCTTGGTCTATGTACAGGTTCTGCATGAGCACAATTAAGTGTTCTGGATTTCTTATTTTTGCAATGTAATCCACAATTTTTTATGACCCATACAGTTGAATGCCTTTACATAATCAATAAAACACAGATAAACATCTTTCTGGTATTCTCTGCTTTCAGCCAAGATCCATCTGACATCAGCCATGATATCCCTTGTTTCATGTCCTCTTCTGAATATGGCTTGAATTTCTGCCAGTTCTCTGTCAATGCACTGCTACAACTGTTTTTAAATTATTTTCAACAAAATTTTACTTGTGTGCTATATTAATGAGATTGTTTGATAATTTCTGCACGTTGGATCACCTTTTTTTAGAATTAGTACAAATATGGATCTCTTCCAGTCAGTTGGCCAGGTAGCTGTCTTCCACATTTCTCGGCAGAGGAGTGAGTGCTTCCAGTGTTGCACCCATTTGTTGAAACATCTCAGTTGCCATTCTGTCAATTCCTGGAGTCTTGTTTCTCACCAGTTCCTTCCACGCATCTTGGATTTCTTTGTTAAATACCATTGGTTCTTGATCATATGCTACTTTCTGAAATGGTTGAACGTTGACCATTTTTTTTTTGTAGAGTGAATATTCCTTCCATCTTCTTTTGGTGCTTCCTGCATTTTGCCCATAGAATCCTTCAAGACTGGAGCTTGAAGCTTGAATTTTTTCCTCAATTCTTTCAGCTTGAGAAATGCTTAGAGTGTTATCCACCTCTTCCCCCCACCTTTTTTAATATATAGGATGCCAGATGGGGCAAGGAGCACTCCAAAGAGTAGGACTGTATGCCACCCCCAAGATGCAGTGTCACCAACCACCTCCTTTTGTTAGTTACTGCTTCTGCCCTATGTCAGGTTCTTTCTGGGAACATGCCTCTGATGCTCCTCTTCAACTTTGGTCATCACCGACATGAAAATGGAAAGCCTTTAAAGAACACTATTGCCATCTCTTCCCTCCCCCCCTTCCCTTTCCTATCTTCACTTCCCACAGTTCTCCCCTGCTGTTGTGCAGTGCTAAGGTGGCTCTGGCATAGTTCTCCCTTTCTGAGACTCTCTGGGGAGCCAGGTGTGCCCTAGGTTTGGGACCAGTCTCTCATCATACCTAAGGCCCACCTTCTACTTGAGAAAAAATGTAGTATATAGAGAGTAGCCATTGTAATTGAGAAGACTCATCCCTGTTGTTGTTATGGGCCATCAAGTTGGACCTGACTCATAGCGACCCCTCCTTGGGTTTCCGAGGCAGTATCACTACAGAAGTAGATTGCCCAACCTTCCTTCCGAGGAGTGGCTGGTGGGTTTGAACTGCTAGCCTTCTGGTTAGCAGTCAAGTGCATTTAGGCAGCTCCCTCTATTAGTCTTCTAACATTAAGTTCTGAAATGGTAAGAGGCATACTATGTCTATTTACTGTAAATGGTTCTGTGCACTAGAAAAGATCATAGTGGCTTAATGGAAACAGCTTGAGAATTGCTCAGGGTATGTTAGGAAAACTAGAAGTCTTTGACATAGGTTGCATTTGCTATTGCCATAGAAAGAAAGTAGTTACTGAAGGAACTCTGGAATCTGACAATTGTTAGATTTTTTTTTTTTTTCCTTTCCACTGTCTCCTTTCTTCTCTGAGAAGCCACAAGTGGTCCTTTAAGTCATGTTTTAATAACTGCCTGAGAAGTTGACTCCTGAATATTCTCTCAGCTTTATTTCTTTTCTGCTCCACCAAAATCGCAGGCAATGGTGTGGAAATGATAGGATTCTCATGGCAGGATGGGAAGGTAAGAACTTGGAAAGACTTGTCATTGATAAGTTACTGGCCTTAAGGAAAAGTTAGAAGGAAACTCAGTTCTCCTTTGCTGGTAGAAGAGGACAATCTCAGCCCACAGGGCTTAAGGGCAGTTTCCTCTCAACTGAAAATTTTTTCAGTCCAGGAATACATTCTTGAGAAGCCATTCTTCAAAGTTGCAGTAACTTTTGTGTAGGTTGCATAGCCATCTCAGGGTAGAAAAATGCTAGGAGTGTATAAACCAGATGATGTATATGTGTGTACGTATGTGTGTGTGTAGGGCATATGTGGGCAGTGCACAGGAAAAACCAGGACTGATTATATTACTTCATCACTGGCCATCAAGGGAGGCTCTTTGCTGTAGATGACTTGGCTAGAAAATAGTATTCTCTCAGTCCTAGAAGGGTGTTATGCTGTGACACACCTACGTGTTCACATTGTAGTATGTGTGGGGGCGGGGAGAGAGAGGGAGAAATAGTGAAATAGTGAAAGAAAGACTTTTGGGTTTTTGTGACACATTTTTCAGATAAGAATTTACATTTTATGCAACTCTCCATTAATGAGATCATCAGCTAACCTGATTCTCAGTATTATGCATTCTCCTCCATTTTGTGATCTGGTGTAATTATCCTACGTGTTGTAAATTACAACCTTTATAATGTTAATGAGGCAGGATTAGAGGCAGTTATGCTCTGGTGGTGTAGTGCCTAAGGCATTTGACTGCTAACCAGAAGGCTGGAGGTTCAAACACACCAGCTACTCCTCAGAAGGAAGATTGGGTGATCTACTTCCATAGTGATACCTCCTCAGAAACCTGAGGAGTTGCTATCAGTCAGATCCAACTAGACATTAGTGAAGTGTTTGTTTTTTTTATGCTAATGAGACAGGATACAATTTATAGCATTAGACTGTATCTTGAGTCAATCTCTTTGAGATATAAAAGAGATTAAACAAGCAAGCAGAGGTAGAGAGACTCAATTACTACAAGAAAGAAGAGCTAGGAGCAGAGTGCATCCTTTGAATCTGGGGTCCCTGTGCTGAGAAACTCCTAGATACAGGGAAGGATTGGTTCTAACACACATGGAGATTTCCAAGGAATGCTGGGCCCACAGATGTTGAAAAAGACAAGGGCTTTTCCCAGAGTCTACAGGGAGAGAAGGCCTTCTCCTAGGATTCACATGCTGAATTCACATAGCCTCCTAAACTGTGAGTGAATAAATTTGTGTTTGTTAAAGCCATCCACTTGTGGTATTTCTGTTATAACAATGCTAGAATACTAAGACAGTTTATTTTTAAAATCAGAGAATACTCTACAAGTCATCTCACTGGTATAATATTGTTGGTAACAATGGGGATTAGAGCTAAGGGATTCAGAACATCTGTCTTCTACCTAAGCTCAGCCTCCTATCTCTCTGGAAGGGTTTCAAGGAAAATATACCCAGATGGAACACATGGATAGTATATTGACAAAGCTACATGGTTGACAGCTGTGTTTGGGCTGGAGTTCTCAGTCCATAGAACTCTAGTGAACCCAACTGGAATATATTAACATCTTTTTTCATGTTTCCCAAACTAGTTGTACCCAATCTATCATACCTCCTCACTGCAAAGGAATGAAACTACTGAGAGAGGCAGAGACAGGATAAGGGGGAGAAGAGAAAATACAACTGTTTCCAATTCAGTGCTATGACCTCAGGTTTAACTGTGGCCAGAGAAGAAGAGAGGGCAGAGGACTGCAAAAAACAAACCTTGAGCCAACTTAACACTCCAGCTCCATTGCTGAAAGCAACAAGGGAATCCATTCTCAGGAGCATACTGCCTCAAACAGACCCTCCCCAAGTGACCTCACCTGTGTTGTGCAGTCTGACCAATCAGATCAGTCCAAATAGTGACTCTTCCTTTGTGCAGTGCTTGCAGTGAGATGGGCAAGTACAGAAGCTTCCTTGTGTGGTGATGGGGATATAGGGTAGGGATGGGGTGAAGAACAGAAAAAGGAGGCTCCTGAGCATACCTCTTTCCCTGAGGCTTCTGTTGTTGTTGTTAGGTGCTGTCGAGTCATCTTCGACGCTTAGTGACCATATGCACAGCAGAACAGAACACTGTCCAGTCCTGTGCCAGCCCCACAATCCTTGATGTACCTGAGCCCATCGTTGTAGCCACTATGTCAATCCATCTCATTGAGGACCTTCCCCTTTTTCATTGACCTTCCATTTTATCAAGCATGATATCCTTCTCCAGAGAGTGGTCTCTTCTTACAACATGACCAAAGTGGGTGAGATGAAGTCTGGACATTCTTCCTTCCAAGGAGCATTCTGGCTGCACTTCTTCCAGGACAAATCTGTTAGTTCTTTTAATAGTCCATAGTACTTTCAGCATTCTTTGCCAACACCACAACTCAAAAGCATCGACTCTTCTTCAGGCTTCCTTATTCGTTTTCCAGCTCTCACATGCATATGAGGCAAATGAAAAATACCATGGCTTGTGTCAGGTGCACCTTAGTCTTCAAGGAGATATTTTTGCTCTTCTGGACTTGAAAGAGGTCTTTTGCAGCAGATTTTCCCAATGCTATACATCGTCTGACTGCTGCTTCCATTGATGTTAATTGTAGAATCAGGTAATATGAAGACTTTGACAACTTCGATCTTCTCTACATTTATTGGTATACTGCTTTATAGGTCCAGTTGTGAGGATTTTTGTTTTCTTTATATTGAGGTGTAATCCATATAATCCATACTTCAGACTGTAGTCTTCAATCTTCATCAGTCAGTGTTTCAAGTCATCCTCACTTTCAGCAAAACAAAGTTGTTTCGTCAGCGTATCACAGCTGTTAATGAGTCTTCCTCCAATCCTGATGTCACGTTCCTCTTCATATGGTCCAGCTTCTTGGATATCTGCTCAGCATACAGATTGAACAAGTATGGTGAAAGGATACAACCCTGACACACTCCCTTCTTGATTTTGAACTATGTAGTGTCCCCCTTGTTCTGTTTGAATGACAGCCTCCTGGTCTATGTACAGGTTCCTCATGAGTACAATGAATTGTTTTGGAATTCCCATTCTTCTAAATGTTATCCATAATTTGTTATGACCCACAGAATCGAATGCTTTTGCATAGTCAATAAGACACAAGTAAACATCTTTCTGGTATTCTTTGCTTTCAGCCAAGATCCATCTGACATCAGCAATGATATCCCTTGTTCCACATCCTCTTCTGAATCCAGCTTGCATTTCTGGAAGTTCTGTGTCAATATACTGCTGCAATGCTTTTGAATTATCTTCAGTAAGATTTTGCTTGTGTGTGATATTAATGAAATTGTTTGATAATTTCCATGTTCTGTAGGATCACCTTTCTTTGGAATGGGTACAAATATGGATTTCTTCCAGTCAGTTGGCCAGGTAGCTTATCTTCCAAATCTCTTGGCATAGCCAAGTGAGTGCCTCCAGTGGGGCATCCATTTGTTGAAACATTTCAGTGGGTATTTCATCAATTCCTAGAGCCTTGTTTTTAACCAATTCCTTCAGTGCAGCTTTGACTTCTTCCTTCAATCCCACTGGTTCTTGATCTTATGCCACCTCCTGAAATGGCTTCTGGAGACCTTGAAATCATCTAGCCCTATCTATACATCTTGGAGATGAAGAATTAATTTAAATGAAGTGACTTTTACCAGAACAGAATTAGAGCCAAAGTCTACCTCCCACTAAGAGACATATTTTAGAGACCTATCACAAAATCAAACATCACACAAATTGACAATATATCCCACAGTCTAATAATTAGAAAACTGCTTTCATCATGTGAATTTATGTGCTTATAAGGACATTTCTTTTTCCCCTAAATACATCATATTATCCTGGACATTGTAGAGAAGAATTATTATTAAATTAGGGTGATTGATGGATATTTTTCTTTTAAGTTTGGGCTTCAAGGCTATGCCTGTTGAAATATATAAGAAACCAAACTGACTATATGAAATGTGGTGGTTTTAAAAGCTTGCAACTGCCTTTTCACAAACCACTGTCCTCATTTAATAAACCCATGGAGATGGATAAGTTAGCATCTTCCCAACATAATGACTGTTCTTCAGAATAATTTCATAAAAATAGACCTAGAGCAGACCAATTATTTTCACTCTTGTCTGAAAAGAAAGTAAAGGCTCTGAAGCTTGCCTTCAAGAACCATGCCAGCAGGGTGGAATGGGCATTGCTGTGATTGACTTTATACTTCTGATTATGAAATCTATTTATGAAAATACCCAGAAAAATATTTTGGAGGAAAACCAATGAGCTGGGAGAATTTGGTGAGTGAGTGAGGAAAACTTACTGAATATGAATAGTTGATCTGAAATTGGACTATGATACAAACACAATAAAATCATAATAAATGGAGAGTCTAGAACTGCAGAGTTCAATTGGAACCAGTTGATCTGTAAAGAGATTTAGATTTAGTTGTTTTTCATTGGACAGAGGATATGGGGTCCACGTTCAAATTGTTGGTGGTATAAAGAGGCAGGCAATGAAGTGGTCCTTTTATATGACTATGCCACTTTATAGTTATAAAAACTCAGGATGTATCCTTGTTATATTGTTGTTGTTAGTTACCCTTGAGTCAGCTTTGACTCATGATGACCTTATGTACAACAGAAGGAAATGTTGCCTGGTTCTATACCATCTTCATGATGTTTGATATGTTTGAGTTCATTGTTACAGCTATTGTGTAATGCCTTCCAGCCTAGGGGACTTATCTTCCAGCACTGTATCAACCAATATTCTGTTATACACGTAAGGGTTTCATTGGCTAATTTTCATTAGATTGTTAGGACTTTGTTCCTAGTCTTTCTTCCCCTGGAAACTCTGCTGAAACCTGTCCACCATGGGTGACCTTGAATATTCAAAATACTGGTGGCATAGCTTCCAGCATCATTGCAACAAGTAGGTGGCCACAGTATGACAAACTGACAGAGGTGATGGGGATACAGCTTTCCTTGTTAACTTTGTGAGGGTCAAGACTTCACCATCTGCTTAAGTTAACAGTAGGGAACATGAAATGGTGGTGTGGTGCAAAGGAGTAATCTTAAATTTTTGGATCCAGATTTTAAGACTTTTTGATTTCACCACTTCCTAGATAAGGATTTGAGTAAATTATTTCTTTTATGCCACAGTTTTTACCAGCTGGAAAATGAGGATCAGTTTTACCCACCTCAAGGAATTGGTGTCATGATTAAATGAGAATGCATGGGCAAAAAGAAAAAGAAAAAAGATGGGCTTAGCATAGAACTTGGCACACATTCAGCTCAGCAAATGCTGCCGCTAACTATCCTAGCTTCTGGTACACTGTATAAATTTAAGAATATCAGCTTTGTCTCCCTTCCTTTCCTCTTTGTGTCCAACAGTCTACTCATAGGATGTCACTGCTAGTGATAGCAATAACCATTTGAAGCTAATGAAATGTTTTTATAGGTAACATGTGTATTTTTTAATTTTATAGCTCATATCAACATAAGCACAAAAATTTTCTGTGACTAAGTCATATTTCCTCAGTACAGGCAGTGAAATTCCTGACTGGAACCAGGAGAGTCTAACTGTCTCCTCTACATGTTGATATTAGAATCACATGTTAGATTGGAATCTTCAGGATATGGAATAGTCAAGGGCTCTTTTTATTAAAGTTATTTGAAAATGCAGCTGGTGAGTAACATAAATGAGGATCCTTGGCTTAGAAGCAAGCCAAGTATTTCTGGGAACCACATGCATTTTTTTCATTTAGTGAAACATAGTCTCATTATTAGTATAACACTATAGACTTCCCAGTGCCGTGGTGATGAGCCTCACTCGCCAAGCTCCCTTTGGGACTGATGGCATATGGCTATGAGATGTCACACTCCTTCCCTGGGAGGTTCAGTGACCTGTGGGGGATACAACCAGACTGCAAGAAAATTAGTAATTGTCGAATCAATGTGCTTTTAGTGATAAAATTGAGGATTTTAAAAAATTACATGGAGAATGAATCCAGAATGCAAAAGTATTCAGCATGTTCTCATTCCTTCCAACAATTAATCAGGCATTTCCTTTTTTTTTTTTAAACTTTAATTGTGATTTGGGTGGAATTTTACAGAGCAGATTCATTCTACATTCAACAGTTCATATACACAATTTATTTTGTGTTACTGGTTACATTCCCCACAGTGTAACATCTCACCTCCCACTTCCTCTGGGAATTTCTATATGCCAGGCACTGTGTTAACTAGTCCTTTTGAAATATTATCTAATTCATTTCTTACAACAACTTTGGGATACAATCTTTATGTGATAGTTAAGGTTGTGTGTCAAGGACCTTATTCCCCATGATGAGACTGGCAATGAACTCCATGGTGGGATCTACCACAAGCAGCTGAGTAGCTGCTTTAGGGATGTGGTCTGCTTCCCATATATAAGAAGCAGCTTTGGGAATGGTCTCCAGCTTACGGCATGCTTGAACCCTGCATGTAGCCATGTCATTGTTCAGCAGCCTGCCATGCTCTGCCGACCATGGGACTTTAAATGGACTTGAATTAATGGCCTGCCATGTGGTTTGGTAACATCAGGACTCTGCCACTTTATTTGTCAACCTGGGCTTGTTAGCCTCAGCAGCCAGTAGCTGCCTGAGTGAAGAGATACCTTTAGTGGGCCGGGAGCTGGAGGCAGAACTGAAGCCCAAGGTTTCAGCTTTCACTTTCACCCAGCCCCTAGAGACTGGCACTTTGAACTCGGACTTAAAGCTTCCAAAATTGTAAAAGAATAAACTCCTGTTTGTTCAAGCCATCCCATTTGTGGTATATTCCTGTCAGAGTGGCACTAGGTAACCAGAACACTTTATTACATTGATTCTAAAGATGAGGAAACTGAAGTAAAAAGCTCCTAAGTGGTGGAGCTCAAATTTGAATTTAGGTCTGATTCCAAAGACCAAGGTTTTAACCATTGCAAGCAGTCCCTAGGTTATGAACAAGATCCATTTCTAATTGTGTCTTTAAGAATTTGTTTCACGTAAGAAAGCAGCTCTGGTTGTGTAGTGGTTAAGTATTTGGTTGCTAACCAAAAGGTTGGTGGTTTGAACCTACCAGCTGCTCTGGGGGAGAAAGAGAAGGTAGT
>NW_006922188.1:966207-967771 GCF_000298275.1 Orycteropus afer afer | reverse complement strand
ATTACTACGGAAGTAGGATTGCCCAACCTTCCTTCCGAGGAGTGGCTGGTGGGTTTGAACCGCCAGCCGTCTGGTTAGCAGGCAAGTGTCTTAGCCACTGTGCTACCAGAGCTCCCGAGATCATCTTAGAGGTATAAATTTGAACAAAAAATTTCCTTGCCTTCTATGATTCATATTGTAAATCCTGCTGAAGGAGTTCTAGAGTAAATTTGTAAAAGAGTCTTACCTGGTTTCCTCAAACCTGGAATGGAAAGAGACTCACAGAGATCTCTGTTGTTCCAATTCATTCATTCATAAACATGTGTTCAATGCCTACTATCTACCAAGCATACTTCTTACCACCTGCGACACATCAGTGAACAAGACAAGCAAGGCTCTCACTCTCCTATTCTAGCTCATATTCTAGGCTCTGAAAGCTTCAGAATCATTCTGGATTTCTATAGCTGGGTAGAGATTGCTACTTTAAAACTTGACAATAGATATTGTTCAAGGACTTGATTGCTTTTCTGGCCTATAGTGAAATTTCCTCTTTGTTCCTAGAGATTAAATAAATGTCAGGAATACTGAAAAGGTTGAAACTGACATGTTTCTATCAACAAATTCATACTGGTTGGATGTAATGGGATGAAACAGGTTTAGAAATCACTCACCCTCAAGGTATAAATTATTGCTTTTATCATTTGTAACTGTTCTGGTTACCTGGTGCCACTCTGACAGGAATATACCACAAATGGGATGGCTTAAAGGAACAGGAATTTATTCTCTTACAGTTTGGAGACTTTAAGTCCGAGTTCAAAGTGCCAGGCTTTAGGGGCTGGGTGAAAGCCCCTCAACCTTGGGCTTCAGCTCTGCCTCCTGCTCCTGGCCCACTGAAGCTGGAGGCTTTTCTTCACTCAGCTGCTGGCTGCTGAGGCTGACAAGCCCAAGGTTGACAAGTAAAAAGGCACAGTCCCAATTTTACCAAACCACACAGCAGGCCATTGATTCAAGTCCACTGAAAGTCCTAAGATCAGCAGAGCATGGCAGGCTGCTGAGCAATGACATGCCTATATGCAGGGTTCAACCATGCCATAAGCTAGAGACTGTTTCTCTAGGCTTCTCCTCATATACAGGAAGCAGACCACATCCCTAAGGCAGTTACTCAGCTGCTCACAGTAGATTCCACCATGGAGTTGATTACCAGTGTCATCATGGGGAATAACTACCACCAGCTGCCCAGCCACTCAATCAGGCCCAGCCAAGTTGACTCACAAACTTAACTACCACAGTAACCTATGTAGATGCTTTTAGTATTCATTGGATTCTTAAAGCATCACAGATATAAGTCCAAATTAGAGAAGTTTAGTAAATGTTAACTATTGTTAACTTCTGCTAACCAGAAGGCTGGCGGTTCAAACCTACCAACCACTCCTCGGAAGGAAGATGGGGCAATTTACTTCCGTAATGATACTGCCTTGGAAACCCAAGGAGGGGTCACTATGAGTCGGGTCCGACTTGACGGCACATAACAACAACAACAACATTGTTAACTTCTGTCTTGGAATGTCAGTTAAATGAGTCCAGT
>NW_006922188.1:958517-966082 GCF_000298275.1 Orycteropus afer afer | reverse complement strand
ACAGAACACTGACCAACTGTTTCTTCAGCTCTGAGGTCAGGTAAAGAAGGGGCCAAACTACACTGCCATCAAATAGATTCCAACTCACAATGACCTTATAGGACAGAACAGAATTGCCCTGTAGGGTTTTCAAGGCTGTAAATCTTTACAGAAGCAGACTGCCACTGCTTTCTTCCATGGAGTAGCTGGTGGGTTCAAACCACTAACTTTTTGGTTAGCACCCGAGCACTTTAACCAGTGATCCACCAGGCCTCCCAGTTGGCATCAAAATTCTACTCTGAGAGGCAGCTGCAGGATAAAATGGTTAAGTTCAGGGATTCTGGAGCTGGAATGTTTGGGTTCAAATTAACCTCTCTGTGCTCTTCAGTTTTCCCATCTATAAAATGTAGATAAAAAGAATAGCACTTATCACATAGTTTCCCTGTGAAGAAAAAATGAGTTAACACATGTAAAGCATTTGGAAAGGTGGCTGACACACAGTGAGAACTCCATCAAATTGGCTTTTATTGATTGTGGGGTCACTGGGTTGTGCAGCTTCTGATTATATAGTCTTGACTTTTTTCTTTAATGCATCCTCCCAGACAAATAACCGTGGGACCTTATTATAAACTGAATACTAAGATTGGTCTGAGAATACTTTATGAGTTGCTCTTTTCCATACAGTAGCAGATGATCCTGTGAGATGATCCCATCTCTAGGGCCCCTTGGAAGGTGGAGCATAGGGGGAAGCTGTGTGTTGTTTCCTGTGTCGATGACTAAAGAGGCATTGCTTTCAAAGATTGAGAGTTCACAATCCTTAATTAAATTAGCCTCATTGTTATTTGGGGATGACAATTGGAGGCAGAACACAAGCTGAGGAACCATACATTTTCCTTCTACATAGTGGAACCCAAGGCCATTTGTTATCTTGAATTTGCCTAGAATTTAAAATGCAGCAAATTTCATTTTGGAGAACTCAGTCTACAGAATCGGTTTTAGGTAAAAAGTTCACTTAAAATTCACAAGACACTTGCACAGTAGTGAGGGAAGCAGTATATAACTGTATTTAAAAGCTAATGCTCTTTTTAAATTGTGTTTTAGGATGTTCTAAAGGCAAGGTCCTAGTAGTGTTTGCTAAGCAAAGATTAGTCAGAGAGAGTCAAGAGCTGGAGAAAACTCCTTGGACAAGAGGTGGATGGCTAATTGAATGATCCAGGAACTTGGTTCCTGGAAATGACAGGATTCTCAGGGCAGGATAGAAGGGTAAAGAAACAATAGGTTGCACCATATTTCAGGTTGGGGAACAATAGTGACTATAATGACAGTTTGGGGGACACTTTTGGGGATTTCAGAAGTCTTCTCATTTTACTGTTTCTGATGCAGAAAGAGAGTGTGGAATCACGACAGGAAGCAGAATCCACATGGAACAGATAGCAGTTCTCTTTACCCATCGTGGGAATATTTAGTGAGAACTAGCCTCAATTTAACTTTGTCAGCAGGAGGACACACCATGTGTTATAATACTCAAACTGCAAATAGCTAGGAGGGGAGGCTGTGCCTAAAGGCAAAGGATTTTCTTTTTCTTGAGAAAATAAAAGTTTTCCTGAGTCAAGATTCAATTAAGTGACAATGGAAACAAAATTTAGTGACAAAGGGTACTGTTCTTTGTCTAACTATCTTTCTTTTGACATTGTTTCAACACACTTACTCCCTGTGTGGTCTTGGGTAAGTTACTCACCTCTCTGAACCCCAATTTCCTAATTTGTAAAATGAGACAAATAACAGTCTCTATTGCAGAGTTCTATTGTGAGGGTTAAATGAACTAATATATGTAAAATACAATAGTATTTGCTCCTTCACAGTAAGCAATTTAGAAGTGTTTGGTCTTATTGCTTTTAATATAATATATATTGACGCTTAGTGAATACTATATTTAGGAGCTCTGTTAGCATGGTGCCTAAGGCTCTTAACTGCTAACCAGAAGGCTGACAGTTCAAACCCAGCAGCCACTCCTTGGAAAGAAGGTTGGGCAATCTACTTCCGTAGTGATACCGCCTTGCAAACCCAAGGAGGGGTTGCTATGAGTCAGGTCCGACTCAACAGCACCTAACAACAACAAATACTATATTTATGTGACATAATAGATTATTATTCTAATAGTTTATCTGAAGAGAAAAGTCATGCAGAAGTGGGCAAGTGTACTTTATTTTATCCAGTTACCTATGCCAAATTAAAAAAACCAAACTCACTGCCTTTGGGTTGATCCCAACTCATGGCGACCCTTTCTTGGGTTTCCCAGGCGGTAGTATCTCTACAGAAGTGGATTGCCCAATCTTTCTTTTGAGGAGTGGCTGGTGGGTTTGAACTGCCAGCCTTCTGGTTAACAGTCAAATGCCCTATGCCAAATGGGAACCTATTTCGTCTAGCCCACACATTCATTCCAGGTTGGGCCTGTGAGGAAATGAGCAGTCTGTGTAGGGCTGATCTTTTTTAAAAAACTTATTAAATGATGGCAAACATCACTCATACACAAAGCAAACCTCTAACTGAATGATTTCTTTTATTTATCAGTATTGCTTACCCCACAAGGATTTGGAGTAGCGTTAGAAAATGGCTCTAGGCTGTTATATATATGGCTTGGGACTTCACATGAGGACCTTAACTCTGGAAATTCAGTAGCACAATAGGGATATATGAAAAACATGCTTCTACTGTATCTAAAATAATTCTCCACTTACTGTTTCTAGAGAGACACACAGGTTGCACTGTTCTTGTCACATCTATCTTGAAAAAGTAATTGGCAGACTAAAGTGGTAAAATATCTGAGAAAATGATCAAGATGTGTTCTGATTAAGCAAACTGATGTGCCATATTTTGTTTAATGGAAACAGAAGGAAGTAGGTCCCCTTCTCCTTACATCCAGGCTTTCTAAAATGATCTGACATCCTTGTTTTCACTTGTTGGTCCCAGCTGCTTTGAGGTTTGGATTCCTACCAAAAGCAGCCTAACTTTTGTGAGAAGAAGTCCTGTTTCCTCAGGGGAATGATGAATAGACTATAACACGGTGAACCAGTCCGCCAGTAGGTCTCCACCACATGTGAAACACTCAGTTCTCCTCACTCCCTCTTCAACCCGATATTCTGGATGTCTCTAGATTAGCTTCTGTCGCTGCATACCCTGTAACACACTTGATATAGGGGCTTTAGTGATCCTTCCCTCTAATCTCCTAAAGTCCGTGTCATTGACTGTCTTCTCTGAACAACTGAGAAATATCAAAAATTTCATAAGGAACACTGCTACTCTAGAAAGGTACCAGAAGCATGGGACCATTGAAGCCCTGCCTAGGGCTTCAATCAGGAGCTCTGGTGGCATAGAACCTAAGGCACTTGACTGCTAACCAGAAGGCTGGCGGTTCAAAGCCACCAGCTACTCCTTGGAAGGAAGGTTGGGCAATCTACTTCTGTAATGATACTGCCTCAGAAACTCAAGGAGGGGTTGCTATGAGTCGGATCTGACTCAATGGCAGTGAGTTTTGAGTTGGGCTTCAATCAGTCTTAGAAGAAAACAGCCAGAATGCTCCTTAGAAGCAAAGATGGTGAGATTTTGGCTTGCTTACCTTGGATTTGTCATCAGTAAAGACTAATCTCTAGAGATGTTCATCGTGGCTAGTAAAATAAAGGGTCAGGAAACCCTCAATGCGATGGGTTGACTCAAATACACCAAAGTTCATGAAGATGGAGCAGGACCAGGTGACATTTTGTTCTGTTATCCTCATAAGATTGCCATGAGTTGGAGTATACTTGAAGGCAACTAACAACAATAATAGGGCCCCAATATCTATCTGTCAGTTTGCCAAACAGTGGTGGCTCACATCTTGCTCTGATCCCAGAAGCTATGTCACTGGTATCTAAAACACCGGCAGAGTACCTACAGTGGACAGGTTCAGGGGAGCTTCCAGACTAAGGCAGACAAGGAAGAAAGGCCTGACAACCTACATCCAAAAATTAGCCAAGGAGAAACTTATAGATTACAACAGAATCCTGTATAGTGCAGGAAGATGAGCTCCCTACCTTGGAAGACACTACACAATAGCCACAACACAAACTCAAACATACCAGTGACTGTCGAGATAGAACAGGACTAGGCAACATAACTCATTCTTTATATGTAAGGTCACTATGAGTTAGAGTTGACTTGAAGGCAACTAACACCACCACCACAACATAAACCAAAAAACTCACTGCAGTCGAGTTGATTCGACTCATAGTGACCCCTCCCTGGGTTTCTGAGGCGGTAGTATCTCTGCAGAAGTAGATTGCCCAATATTCCTTCCGAGGAGTGGCTGGTGGGTTTGAACTGCCAGGCTTCTGGTTAGCAGTCAAGTGCCTTTGGCACCAGAACATAGCCCCATAGTAATGTAGTAGAAAAGTTGACCAAGAGATTTTTGTCTAAATAAGGAAAGAATTGTTACATAAGTAAAATGTTAGAATAACAGAGTTAAAGTGTAGATTTCTGCCACCAGTACAGAATTAAATCGGTCAGGGTTAAACAGGAGAGATGGAAATAAGGAGAACCAGCCAAGAGTGAAGAGTAATTAGCTATAGTTACTCAGTATAATTGTATTTATCCAGTATGGAAGGCATGCCACTGAGCCAAGGGGGAATACTCCTACTCAGCCTCTTTCAACTAGACTTTCTCCTTTGAACTACAGTTTACAGAAATTGACTTGGGTGACTATTTTCTGTATTCCCTAGGATGGTACAGAACTTTCTAGATACTTAAGAGAGAAGTTAACTCATGATATACAATGGATACTTTAAGACATTAGAGTTTAATTCTGTCAGCATAGGCAAAAGGTCTCTGTGTTGTTGGTATTGCATGTTTCGAGAGTGGAGGTAATAATGGAGACAATCCATAGTTGGGATTGCCTGCTTGTGTGTAAATTGACATTTATACATTCATTCATTCACTCAACAAATATCTATTGGTCTTTTGTTCTATTCTAGAAACTGTACCAAGAGCAGAGGATATAATAATAAACAAGCAACAAATAAAAACAATTTAGTGATGATCAGTGGTATGTTGCAGGGAAAAGCCCAAGGGGACAAGAGAGAAAGAAAAATGACAGGTTTGGGAGCAGGGATGGTGGGTGTACTGGAGAGTAGGCCCGCTTTCATGCTGTCGAGGTGAGCCACTGGTGTTACTAAGCCCACACAAACATTGACTCAGCTTCGCTGATGCACCTGTCTGGCAGGTGGCGGTAGCCGTTCAGGCAACATTTATGCCCAGGATAATTCTCTCTCTGCCTCACAGATATTTTATAAATACAGCCAATTCTTTTGGGAGGTCACTGCCTTGGTACTGGGAATCAACTGTATTTTTACTACCCGGGAAAGGGCCTGGGACATGGTAGGCGTGCAATAATGGTGAAGCACATTAACGAATAAATGAGTAGAACTTTTAGAATCATAGGAAGGTTTATATGTGGAAGGAAACTTTCTTTGTTGGTTACCAGGGGTGGGAAGGGAGGGGAGGAAACACTGCAAAAATAAATAAATAAATTCTAGAAATTTCAAGCTCATTGCTTCATACACATAGCATAGATCCATTAGAAGCAAAAGAGAAAATTATTTCAAATAAGCTTTAGAGTTGTTTAAAATTATAATAAAAAGCACTAAAGTATCACAAGGTCTTTCTTTATAAATGCAGGAATAAATCAGATTTAAAAGCATTCTAAGGTCACATATCCAATACTGTATCACCACAGAAATATGTGACAGGAATTGAAGCAACACAGTTAAAATCCACACACACACACACACACAATACACACTGCACCAGAATTTTGAGGATTTTTTTTTTTCACTTTTATAGGAAAGAGAAATACAACTTTTTTCCTAGAGTTAACTTTCCCTATAGGAGCTCTTGTGGTGTAGTGCTTAAGGCATTTGACTGCTAACCAGAAGGCTGGCAGTTCAAACCCACCAGCTACTCCTCAGAAGGAAGACTGGGTAATCTATTTCCGTAATGATACCACCTGGAAACCCAAGGAGGGGTTGCCATGAGTCGGGTCAGACTCAACAGCAGTGAGGTTTTTTTTTTTTTGTTGTTGTTGTTTAAAAGCATTTAGCACTTTTTAGGAAAGTTCCTATGATTACTCTGAGGAGCCCTGGTAGCGCAGTGGTTAAGCATTTGGCTAATAACTAAAAGGTGAGTAGCTTGCACTCACTACCTGCTCCACAGGAAAGAGACGTGGTAGTCTGCTTCTGTAGAGATTTCCACCCTTGGATTTTAGAGGGTTGCTATGAGTCACAATTAACTTGATGTTTTTTCTTTCTTCTTCTTTTTTTTGATATGATTGCTTTGATTTCAAAATATATATATAAGTACAAGAAAAAAAGAAAGTTTTATTATTACTTAAAATGCAACAATAAAAACATAAAATGTGAAGCCAATATATTTATTTTTATTTTTCTATTTTTGCAGTGTTTCCTCCCCTCCTCTCTCACCCCTGTTAACCAACAAAGAATGTTTCCATCTGTATATAAACCTCTCCTTGATTTTTTACAATAATAAACTAATATAATAATTGTCCTTCTGTGATTAACTTACTTCACTCAGCATAGTGTCCTCCAGGTTCATTCATGTTATGCAATGTTTTGCAGATTGTATGTTATTCTTTAAGCTTGCATAGTATTTCATTGTGTGTATGTACCATTGTTTGGTTATCCATTTTTCTGTTGATGGGCACCTCAGTTGTTTCCATCTTTTAGCTATTGTAAATAGTGCTGCGATGAACATGGTTGTGCGTGTATCTGTTCTTGTCTTGGCTCTTACTTCTTTAGAATATATACCTAGTAATGAGATTGCTGATTCAAATGGTATTTCTAATTCCAGCTTTTTAAGGAATTGCCATACTGCTTTCCACGATGGTTGCATCATTTTCCAGTTCCTCCAGCAGTGTATGAGAGTCCCAATCTCTCCACATCCTTGCCAGCATTTGTTATGTTCAGTCTTGTTGAACTTTTCTATTAGTGCTGGGGCAAGATGGTATCTCCTTGTTGATTTGATTTGCATCTCTCTAATGGCTAATGGGGAGCTCTGATAGCGTAGTGCCTAAGGCACTTGACTGCTAACCAGAGGGCTGGCAGTTCAAACCCACCAGCCACTCCTTGAAGGAAGATGGGGCAATCTACTTCCGCAGTGATACTGCCTCGGAAACCCAAGGAAGGGTCGCTATGAGTCGGGCCCGACTCGACAGCACATAACAACAACAACAACAACAACAATGGCTAATGATCTTGAACATTTCTTCATGTGTTTGTTGGCTGCCTGAATATTCTCTTTGGTGAAGTGTCTATTTATTTCTTCTGCCCTTTTTTTAAAAATTGGATTGTTGATCTTTCTGTTGTTGAGGTGTTGGGGTTTTCTATAAATTTTAGAGATAAGTCCCTGGTCAGGAACTCTGGTAGTGTAGTGCCTCAGGCACTTGACTCCTAACCAGAAGGCTGGAGGTTCAAACCCACCAGCCACTCCTCAGAAGGAAGGTTAGGCAATCTACTTCTGCAGTGATACCACCTCAGAAA
>NW_006922188.1:952607-955559 GCF_000298275.1 Orycteropus afer afer | reverse complement strand
CTCTTTTGCCCATTCAATGTCTCATCTATTTCTGAAAATTTAGTATTAATCTTCTGGATTTCTGTGTGTAGATTTTGTATCATTTCTCATTTTTCATTTATTTTGTCATTTTGTTCTTGTAATTTCTTGCAGAATTGTTCTAGCATTTTCTCTGTGTTTTCCTTGATCTGTCTCTCAATTCATTGAAGATACCTAAGTATAATTCTTTTGAATTCCTTATCAGGGAGTTCCAATGCTGTATTTTCCTCAGGGATGTGTTTTGGGTCTGTATCCTGGTCCCTTGTTTCTCCTGTTTTATCTTGTTTCTTTATGTGGGCTGTGATGCTCTGATGTCTCCAAGGCATTGTAACATTTTTGTGTTTATATTTACTTGGTGATTGTATGTTGGAGTGACTTGCCCATGATTTTCATTTTCTTTGTTTTGTTTGTATGTTATCTATGCAGGCAGGGTATTGTGCTTCTCTATTTGCTAGTTGACAGCACTTAAACACTCACCACTTGTCTCCTTTCTTGTTGTCAGCCTCTCATGTGTCCCTGCTGACCCTAGCAAACAGAGCCTATTCTTAGGTCCCTGGGATATGAATGAGAATGCTATCACTTTAAAATCCAAAATGGTTGTCACTTGTAAAGATTCAAAATGGCTGCACCCTCTATCACTTTAAATATCCAAAAGGGCTGCCACTTATAAACATTCAAAATGGCTGCACCCTCAGTCACGTTAAATATCCAAAACGGCTGCTGTGTGTAAACAATCAAAATGGCTGTGCCCTCCAGATAGCAGAAAGTCAATAACTCAGGTTGTCTCCCTCCTTGCTGTTTCCCTTCCTTGTCATAGGCCACAAGAACAGTCATCCCTGCAGGCCTTGGTGACCAGGGCTGATCTTTAGGTCAATTCTAAGGTCCTAACACCACTTGGAAATATTCATGCTGTTGGTTCTGTCAGAGTAGCTGACAGTCTGCAGCTCTGACCATCTTTGTACTGTTTTCATTCAGGTTTTTCCACTAGTTGGTGCCTAATCCACTTCTATATAGTTCCTTTATCTCAAAGCTCAGGGCTCCAAGATTATCTTCTGTATCTCTGTCAACTGGTTTTTCTTTGTTGAAGAGGGTCTGTGTTGCTTGTCTGCCTATTCCTCCATCTTACCAGAAGTCCCCAAAATCTTGAAGTAGTCTTTTGTAGTTTTCTTTGTACAAGTCTTTTGTGTCTCTAGTGAGATTTATTCCCAAGTAATTTATTTTTTTGGTAGCTATTGCAAATGGTATTGATTTTCTTATTTCCTTTCCAGCAATATCTTTGCTGGTGTAGAGGAATCCAACTGATTTTTGTATGTTGATCTTGTATCCCGCCACTATGCTCTCTCAATTCGTTCCAGTAGGTTTTTTTGCCGAGTCACTTGAGTTTTTTATGTATAGGATCATATCATCAGCAAATAGGGATAGTTTTACTTCTTGCTTACAAATTTGTATGCCTTTGATTTCCCTTTCTTCCTTATTGCCCTGGCTAGGCCTTCCAATACAATGTTGAATAGAAGTGGTGATAGAGAGCATCCCCATCTGGTCCCTGTTCACAAGGGCAATGATTTCAGTTTCTCCCCATTGAGAATAATGTTGGCTGTTGGTTTTGCATTTATGCCCTTTATTATGCTAAGGAATGTCCCCTCTGTTCCTATTTTGCTGAGAGTTTTTATCAGGAATGGGTGATGCATTTTATCAAATGCTTCTTCTGCATTGATTGATATGATTATGTGGTTCTTTTCCTTTGTTTTATTTATGTGATGGATGCTGTCAATTGTTTTTCTAATGTTGAACCATCCTTGCATACCTGCGATGAACCCCACTTGGTTTATTTTTTTGATATGTTGTTGGAGTCTATTGGCTAGTATTTTGTTGAAGATTTTTGCATCAATATTCATGAGGGATATTGGTCTGTAGTTTTCCTTTTTAGTGATGTCTTTGTCTGGTTTTGGTATCAAGGTTATGCTTGCCTCATAAAATGATTTTGGAAGGATTCCATCCTTTTCTTTATTCTGGAATAGTTTGAGTAGGATTGGTGTCAGTTCTTCTCTGAATGGTAGAATTCTCCAGTGAAACCATCTGGGCAAGGGCTTTTTTTGTTGGTAATTTTTTTATGACCTGTTCAATTTCTTCTTTTGTTATGGGTCTGTTCAAATTTTCCATCTCAATCTGTTTTAGTTTAGGTAAGTAGTATGTTTCTAGAAGAAATTTCTAGAATTTATTATAGAACGAATATATATATATATATCAATCTAGTGGAATGATGTATAGGTAATTAATTTTTGGAAGATCAACAATGTGCAATAGCAATATATATATGAAGATTCTTACAGCACATACAAATACAAATATGTATGTAGAAATATTGTCTTCCTTCCATCTTCATTTAATAATTCTTGCATCATTCAATATTTTACCTGTTGAATCCTTCAATATTGCTACTCAAGGCTTAAATTTTTCCTTCAGTTCTTTAAGCTTGAGAAATGCCCAGTGTATTATTCCCTTTTTGTTTTATAATTCCAGGTCTTTGCATATTTCATTACTTTATTTTGTCTTCTCAAGCCACCCTTTGAAATCTTCTGTCAGGTCTTTTATTGCATCATTTCTTCCATTTGCTTTAGCTACTCTCCATTCGAGAGCAAGTTTCAAAGTCTTTTCTGATATCCATTTTGGTCTTTCCTTCCTTTCTTGACTTTTTAATGACATTTTGCTTTGTTCACATGTGATGTTCTTCATTTCAGCCCCATGTTGTTGTTGTTATATGCCATTGAGTTGGACCTGACTCATAGCGACCTCTCCTTGGGTTTCCGAGGCAGTATCACTATGGAAGTTGATTGCCCCTTCTTCCTTCCGAGGAGTGGCTGGTGGGTTTGAACCACCAGTCTTCTGGTTAGCAGTCAAGTGCCTTAGGCACTATGCTACCAGAGCTCCCCGGAG
>NW_006922188.1:949394-950142 GCF_000298275.1 Orycteropus afer afer | reverse complement strand
GCCCCTAGTTCTTCCTTGAGGAACTTTGTAGATTTAGGTTTCACATTTAAGTCTTTGATCCATCTGGAGTTAGTGTTTGTGTATGGTGTGAGGTATGGATCTTGTTTCATTTTTCTCTAAATGGATATCCAGTTTTGCCAGCACCAGTTGTTAAGAGGCCATCCCTTCCCCATTTAGTGGATTTCAGCCCATTGTCAAAAATCAGTTGACCATAGGTCGATGGATCTATTTCTGCATTCTCAATTCTATTCTACTGGTCTATGTATCTGTCATTGTACAACACCAGGCTGTTTTGACTATAGTGGCTGTATAGAAAGTTTTGAGATCCAGGAGTGTGAGACCTCCTACTTTTTTTTCTTCTTCAACAGTTCTTTGCTTATCCGAAGTCTTTTTCCTTTCCATATAAAATTAGTGATTAGTTTTTCCATGACCTTAAAGAATATTGATGGGATCTGGATTGGGTTTGCATTGAATATATAGATTGCTTTGGGTAGAACTGACATTTTCACAATGTTCCATCTTCCTATCTATGAGCATGGTATGTTCTTCCATTTATGTAGATCTCCTATGGTTTCTTGAAGTAGTCTTTTTTTATTTTTAGGGTCACTTTGTCTTTATTTATTTATTTATTTTCAGTACAAAGAACCTATTCTAATGCACATCATCACCTCCAAAATAGCACTTTTATTTATTTATTTTTAAGTGCTTTTTACTGAAATATAATTTATGTAAATACATAAATTAAAGC
>NW_006922188.1:936844-943354 GCF_000298275.1 Orycteropus afer afer | reverse complement strand
TTCCGAGGAGTGGCTGGTGGGTTTGAACCACCAGTCTTCTGGTTAGCAGTCAAGTGCCTTAGGCACTATGCTACCAGAGCTCCCCGGAGCTAATGCTAAAAGCATAATTTGATTTTTATAAAAATGGAGATGACTCTACATAATATTAGTAACATGGTATTATCAGAAGGAACACAAAAGAGTTTATGGACCTGTTGTATGAAAACTGAATTTACTCTGTAAAATTTCAC
Source organism: Orycteropus afer afer (assembly GCF_000298275.1). Taxonomy (NCBI): domain Eukaryota; kingdom Metazoa; phylum Chordata; class Mammalia; order Tubulidentata; family Orycteropodidae; genus Orycteropus; species Orycteropus afer. The sequence continues at coordinate 943,124 of NW_006922188.1, read as the reverse complement.
CCAAATCAGAAGAAGAAGAAGAGGAAGAAGAAGAAGGAGGAGGGGGAGGGGGAAGGAGAGCAGGAGAGAAAGGAGGAGGAGGAGGAGAAGAAGAAGAAGAAAGAAGAAGAAGGGGAGGAAGGAAGGAATATACAGAGTCATTGTACCAAAAAGAATTGGTCAATGTTCAACAATTTCAGGAGGTAGCATATGATCAAGAACCTGTGGTACTGAAGGAAGAAATCCAAATTGCACTGAAGGAATTGGCAAAACACAAGGCTCCAGGAACTGACAAAACACCCACTGAGATGTTTCAATAAATGGATGCAGCATTAGAGGCACTTACTAGTTTATGCCAGGAAATATGGAAGACAGCTACCTGGCCAACTGACCAGAAGTGATTGATATTTTTGCCCATTCCAAAGAAAGTTGATCCAACAGAACGTGGAAATTATCAAACAATATCATTAATATCACCTGTAAGCAATATCTTTCTGAAGATAATTAAAAAATGGTTACAGCAATATATTGACAGAGAATGTCCAGAAATGCAAGCTGAATTCAGAAGAGGATGTGGAATGAGGGATATTGTTGTGGATATCAGGTGGATCTTGACTAAAAGCAAAGAATACCAGAAAGATGTTTACCAGTGTTTTATTGACTATGTGAAGGCATTTGAGTGTGTGGGTCATAACAAATTATGGGTAAAATTGCAAAGAATGGGAATTCCAGAAAATTTAATTGTGCTCATGAGCAACCTGTACATAGACCAAGGGGCTGTTATTAGAACAGAACAAAAGGATAATGCATGACTTAAAATCAGGAAGGGTGTACGTCAGGGTTGTTTTCTTTCACCATACTTACTTATTCAATCTGTTTGCTGAGCAAAATAATCTGAGAAGCTGGATGATATGAAGAAGAACGCAGCATCTGGATTGGAGGAAGAATCATTAACAACCTGTGATATGCACATAACACAACCTTGTTTGCTGAAAGTGAAGAAGACTTGAAGCACTTACTGATGAAGGTCAAAGACTACAACCTTCAGTATGGATTATATCTCAACACAAATAGAATGAAAATCTTCACAACTGGAACCAATAAGCAACATCTCAATAAACAGAGAAAAGATTGATGTTGTCAGAGATTTTATTGTATTTGGATCCAAAATCAACACTTATGGAAGCAGCAGTCAAAAAATCAGACATCGTATTGTACTGGGCAGATAATGCTGCAAGGGACCTCTTTAAAGTGTTAAGAAGCAAAGATGTTACTTTGAAGATTATGGTGTGCCTAACTCAATCCATGGTATTTTCAGTCTCCTCATATGCATGTGAAAGCTGGACAAGAAAGAAGAGTTTATACCTTTGAATTTTGGTGTTGGTGAAGAATATTGAAAACACCATGGACTGCTGGCAGAAAGAACAAATCCATCCTTGAAGAAGTGTAGCTGGAATGCTTCTTAGAAGCAAGAACGGCCACACTTTGTCTCACCTCTTTCGATCATGTAATCAAAGGGGGCCATTTCCTGGAGAAGGACATCCTGCTTGATAAAGCAGAGGGTCAGCTTAAAGGGAAAGGCCTCAATGAGACATGGACTGACACCATGGCTGCAATCTGGGCTCACACGTAGCAAAGATCATGAAGATGGTGCAGGACTGAGCAGTGCTTTGTTCTGATACAACATGGGACTATATCAGAAGCTATTTTGAGGGGCTCGATCTCAGTAATTTTTCACCAGGCTTTACATTATGCCAGAGGCTCCCACAAGCTGGATTATTTCCAAAGGAATTGGAGAAAGAATGCATCTTGAGTGAGTATCTAACAACTGATGTTGCAGTTCATATGAGATCGAATTTGTACATTTGAATGTCAATTTTGCAGAAGGTTTTACAAATGTTACCATGATCTTAAACTGCACAATGTAACAGGTATGTTTGTAGTGGGGTCCAGGTGAATGATGTGGATACCTTGGGGCAAAGTCATTTTTATTATTGTGGAAATCACTCAAATGATGCCTCCATGGATACTGAGTCTGGAAGACTATCCTGGTATATAAGAAAACAGTACTTTACACTACTAATTACAACTCATACCAGCTGTGGTTATGAATATTTAGAGATTTAAAGAAAAATTAGATGTAAATGGAAGTTAATTTCTTCTACCCAAATATTCTATTGTAGCTCAATAAAGAGTGCTTCTCTGTTCTATAGAGAACAATTATTCATTACAAACTCATTAGCTTGGTAAATTTTTATCTGCTAAAAATATTAACCAAGGGTACATTTTTACCACTTCTACACAACAGATTAAAACAATGGAGCCATTTGATTACTGTTTGGATTTTTGTTCTGATGATTACCAAACCAAAGAAATGTCCAATCTTTCCTCCATTTTACTTTGTAATGGGGAAATTTCCCTATTTCAGTTATAAAAACATAACATGTGTTATGTTTTTAACATATCAAATGAGAGATTGGGTAACTTGGTAGTACCTTAATGTAAAATACAAATGCAAATGAAAAAGTGCCACAGACACTGTACTTTTAGAAGTAAAATGTCATAAACTTTGACTGGATGATGGTGGCCATTCATTCTTTTACCTTCTGCCAATGTTCTTTATCCAGATATAATTTATAAAAGTTTTTTTTTTTGGCTGACTTAAGCTTCTGTACACTCCTCAAATTAGTTTATACATAAACACAGACCTAGGATATGCAAGAAATTTTGGCATTCTGGAGACAATGCAGTGTTGTTGCAAATTGTATTTTTAGTTCTTTTTGGGATCACCACAGGCTAACTATCTTTTGGGAGTCTCTTCAAAGGGCAATTTGTCATCTCTTCTGACACCCACATTGAACTCTTCTAAGAATGACTTTTGATTGTTAGGTGTCATGTAGATCTAGAGGCTATGCTGGAGCCACAAACATGTCCTGGAGGGAGTGTCAGTGTTTTGCACAGTGTCTGCCAATACTTCTCCACAAGGTGGGGGTCGATTAACATTTTCCAAGTGATAGCCTTCTCATGGCCTCTTTATGGTCTCCAGCCCATGAAGCAAAATGAAGGGGAAAATCTAGAAAAGATTTGTATGGTTCTAGAGTAACAGATTCAAATATTTTGTAGATAATATTGACTCACTTTATTCTATCCCCCTACCTCCTAGCTGTAATAGGACTCTATCTAAGAATTTGAAGAGGTGTGTGAATTGGTGGCAGTGTATTTAGAACTAGTAAACAGCCCTCTGAGGTGGAGAGAATGGGTTAGAACACAGCTAGAGTGGATATAAGTAAGCTTGTCAGGAGGTTATTGAACAAGTCCAGGTGAGAAATGAGACAATGGTGGCGTGGACTATGATGTGGCAGCAAAGATAGAGAAAAGGGACATATTTGTGAGGTATTTAAGAAGTCAAAGTAATAGGACCTGATGAAGGATTATCTACTGAGGCTGAGGGAGAGAGAGTTTTGAGAATAAACTCTAAAATTCTTCTTGGATAGCTGGATAGATGCTAGATCCTCTTACTGATTTAGGGAATACTGAAAGCAAGCCAGATTTTGGGGGAATTAAGATTATGAATTTAACATTATTAAATTTGGAGCACCTTTAGACACCAAAATGCTGATGTGAAGTAGGTGCTCAAGGAATAGTCTGGAGTGGCACTAGGTAACCAGAACAGAATTTGGATAGATAGTTATTAATGTCTCAGATGTGGTTGGAATGGTAAATAAAATTGTCTATTCCCTAGTTTCTCAGACATTTCTCTATTCTTTTGAGCACTATATTTGGGAGATTTAAGAGCAGAGATCAACAAGTGACCCCGAACAGCAGGATCAGCTGCATCTCAGCAGATACCAGTAGAAGGTGCCTAGAGGCCTGTGCACCAATTGCATTGTATTGCAAAAACAGTGAAGACACACAGGAGAGAAGGTAAACCAGACAGCCCATCCCTATCAAAGGGAGAACCAAAACTCAAATCCAAATCCATTGCCATTAAGTCAATTCCGACTCATAGCAACCCACACTGGGTTTCCAAGGCCGTAAAACTTTACAGAAGTAGATCGCTTCATCTTCTGGTTAGCAACCAAATGCCTTACCCACTATGCCACCGGAGATCCTTTTATCAAAGGTAGGATATGTGGCAAACTTACAGTCTACCCAGATATAATCCTGTGAAGCAGGAGAGAATGTGGAGACCTTTGAAGGTAGGAGAAGGAGGAAACACTGCTCTGAGAGGCAATTTGAATTTAGAATTCAAAATTTATTCAAAAGCACTAGTTACACTGAAGGGGGCTTTTTTAAACCCAAGACTAAATTACCTTGAATTGTCAATTTTTTTCCCCACCATTGTGAGAAATAGCTTCAGAAGGATGAGATTAGGTATGCAAAAAAGGACTTTTGTCTGTTATTTTTTGTTGTTGCCCATCTGAGATGATTTGCTGTATTGTGTAAATCAATGCCCTGCTACACTGTACTTCAAAACTCTAGGATTGCCTAACCCCTGAACTTGTCATAGACCTCAGTGTCTTATAGAGTTCACAGAGCTAGTTAGTGGCAGCTGGAAGGGAACCAAGCTCTTGTTGCCATATTGTCTCTCAAGAACTATGCATGATTAGTTAAAACTTTATTTTGCTGGGTATTTGATTTCATTTATTAAAGCAGTCATGTGGTAGAGCATTTGTTTTGATATATAAGCAGTTTTAACTTTTGTTTACAAACAATTAGTAATTGAGCTCTGATATACATTACTTTGTCCTTTGCATTTGGTTCCCATGAGTCCAGAAGTGGTAGCTAGTCTACTTGGTCAGGGAAGTTTCCAGCACCAGTAGCAGCAAACTCCAGAAGGGTGAGGTAATCTTCTCAGCTGGATCCAAATAGGAATGATTACAAACTCTCAAGACAGCCAAAAAACAAAAACAACCTCAGAGGGTAGTTGCCCTCACACTTTACCTCATGCAAAGGAACTGACCAGGAACTGAACAGCTTCAAGAGCACTGGTCTTGTAAATGTAAACCCATGAAGTAGTGGCAAGAGTCATCCTTTAAGTGTGCATCTAGCTTTCCCAGCGTGTACTTGGAAGAATCCACTGCATGTCTTTTCAGCTGGCTCCTGGGTCCGGTTTAGAGATAAACAAGCTAACCTGGCTTCAGCCAGCTCTTCTGACCCATCTCTGCTCTCTTCAGTTGACCAATTCCAATACCTGTGGGATCTTCACCTCATCTGTTTTGTTCCACATACCATTTCCCTTCTCCCTCACGACCACACTATGTATTAGGTATTATGACTACTCCTATTTAGTAAGTAGAGAAACTGAAGCTCAGACATTGAAGATTCTCATTCCAGATTATACAGCCAGTGACTCAGACTATGTCTGACACTGGGCTCATACTCTATCCATGGTCCGTGTTGCCTCTCATGGAGCAGTAATGAAGAGCAGAGCAATGGAGTCAGATAGTCCTAAATTTACATCTTCTACTTCCTAGCTGTTTGGAAAAGTTAAAGAACATACTTGAACTGCAGTTAGCTTGTCTGGAAATTGGGTATGACAATACTTCTATTTTGGGGATTAAATAAGATGACGTAGGCTACATACTGTCAACAATATTTCTGAAATGTTGTTGTTGTTGTGTGCCACAGAGTTGATTCCAACTCACAGCAGCCCTGTATGACAGAGTAGAGCTTAGGGTCTACTAATCATTACCAGAGCAGATTGCCAGGTCTTTTTCCCCCACAGAGCCACTGGATGGGTTCAAACCACTGACCTTTTGGTTAGCAGCTGAGCACCTAAACTTTCAGCCATCAGGGCTCCTTGAAATGTATTATTCCTATCCCTGTTGAGTCTACGGCAATTCATAGCAGCCCTTTAGAACATAGTAGGGATGCCAAGGCTGTAATCTGTACAAGAGCATAGTGCCACATCTTTCTCCTACAGAGTGGCTGGTGGGTTCGAATCCCTGGTAGTTTAGCAACCAAGTGCTTAACCACTGCACCAGAGATCTCCTTTGAAATGTAGTTAAGGCCCAATAAATAGTACTTTATTGGAGGTGTTATTTTTCTTGTTGTTATTTGTAATGCCTTTGGAGGAAAATTCCTCTGAAACGGCTATAAAAATTCCAAATTCTTAGAGAACAACACCTGATTGTGAGCAATGTGAGTCACTTCTATTGAAAATTCCTCTTCATTCTGGGTTGAGTATGCCATTCTTTGGTACAACATGGATTATCTCAGCTAGTTTAAGCACCGATTTTTAATATTTTCCCTAAGAGAAATGACAAGATGTGAATCAGACAAACCCCTGGGAGACTGG
>NW_006922188.1:934466-936004 GCF_000298275.1 Orycteropus afer afer | reverse complement strand
TTAGACAAGTTCTCCTCTTAATAGATTTCACAAGTTGGTATTTAAATCTGCACATTGACCCTGAAAGCCATGCTGCTGTTCATAGCAATGTGGCAGTGCGCTTGTACCTCTGAGGGATGGAGAATTGTATTCTCTTATTTTAATAGCTTTTCTGCGCTCCTGGCTTGTGTTCAGTTTGGAACCCAATCCCCAGGGCATTCCTCTGAATTCTAGCCCATTATAAAAGTGCATCCCATCACTCACCCAAAGTCCCATACTTCCTTGTCTTCCTTGATTTGGTGCTGTGTCACACATAGACTAAGACATATAGATTGAGACTGGCCAAATGTGATCCAGCCCAAGCCTCCAGGACTGTACCTTTCTCATATTTGCTCTGTCATTCCAGGAGATGCCTTCTGACTGATAATGTTTAAGTTTCTTTTTTCCAGTCATGAACCTTTCTCTAGAAAGAAACTATTAGACATCAATAAATTGAATCCAATGGCATTAGCAGCCAAATGAAATTAGAAGTAGGTCAGGTCCAGCACATTCCAGTCATTGTTTCCAGCAGTGGAAGAATGGCAGGCATTTTAATTTAAAGGGAGTGAGACAGCTGTTAGCACTATTTCCTACTGCATTGCTCTTCCACATCCCCTTTTGGAAGTGGCTTTGATGGGGTCGGGCCTCCCTCTGGCCAGGGGAGGTCAAGTCTTTGCTCCAGCCACCAGGCCCTTGCTAATCCCTCCCCCATCCTTTGTCAGTCTCCTGTCCTGCTATTCCTTCCCCTCATCCTAATGCCTTGACAACACCCAACAGTTTAAGTATTCTCAAATTGTTACCAGGCATTCCTTTAGCTTAGAAGGCAGCCCTCCCCACGTCTTGATTCACTGCTGAAAATTGCAGCTTAGACAGACAATGCCTGCCTCATAAAGCCTTGCTTAACCACCCCTGACAACAGTGTTAATCCCTCCGGGTTCTGTGCTAGCTCTGTACATTTTATGTGCTTCCATTGTTACTCATACCACCCTGCATTATAATTTTTAATTTAATTACTTGTTAGTTTCCCCTTACACTGGGAGTGCTTTGTGAGCCAAGTCCATATCTTTTTTAAAAAAATAAACTTTATTTTTTAGAATAGTTTTAGATTTACAGAAAAATTGCAAAGATAGTGCACATACCTGCACTCAGTATCTCCCATTATTAACATATTATATTAGCATGACATGTATAGTTTATACATGACAATTAATGAACTGATACTGACACATTATTATTGTCTATACTTTATTTAGATTTCTTTAGTTTTTTACTTCATGTCTTTATTCTGTTCCAGGATCCCATCCAGGATACTGCATTGCATTTATTTATCATGTCTCCTTAGGCTCCTCTTGATTGTAATGGTTTCTCAGACTTGGTTTGTTTTTGAAGACTTTGACAGTTTTGAGTAATTTTGGTCAGATATTTTGTAGACTGTCCTTCAATTGGGATTTGTCTGATAGTTTTCTCATGATTTGACTGGGCTTAGGATATATACAATTAATATGACTTTTCACTGTTGA
>NW_006922188.1:927792-934066 GCF_000298275.1 Orycteropus afer afer | reverse complement strand
AATAATCCCATGTAGATGCTGTTTATTATCACCTTTTCACAGATGAGAAAATTGAGGCAAAGTGGGTTTTAATTTATCCTAATAGCTAATGAGTGGTGGAGACACCATTCAAATTCATGCTGTCTGACTCCAGAGTCACATTCTTAAAGCTACAGAGGCTGGAGTGTTTCTTTGGTCTTTGTTCCAATTACCTTGACTTTAGTCCACTGAGTAAGCTCTGGTGGCATAGTGCCTAAGGCATTTGACTCCTAACCAGAAGTCTGGTGGTTCAAACCCACCAGCCACTCCTCGGAAGGAAGACTAGGCAATCTACTTCTGTAGAGGTACTGCTTCGGAAACCCCAGGAGGGGTCGCTATGAGTTGAAACCAACTCAATGGCAGTGAGTTTTTTTTTTTTTTTTTTGGTTTGGTCCATTGAACTCACCCCCTATGAGAGCAGGGTTTAATATACAAATGCCCCCCCAGCTGGAAGTCAAGATATAATGTTGTGTGTCTAGGGAGTCTTCTTGTTTGCAGCAAATCCTTCTTTAAATCCCTGAGGCCTTTAAGGCACACTGGAGCAGAAATTCTTAGGAATTTTTAAGCACTTGTCCTTCTGAGGCTTTCTTTGAAACATTGGTAAGGTTCTCCAAGTTATGGAGCCCAGAACCAAATCTGGTGATTTGGTTATGAGTAGTGTCCTAGAGAAAAATTATCCCAAAGTTATAATAGTGAAGAAAAAAGATTATTATTCAGCATATGCAGCAAAGGAAAACAAAGGTGGAAAATGGATAGGCATGTCATCAGGACAAACATACAAAGTCCAAGGAACATTATAAAATCAGCAGTATATATTACAAGTCAGTCATCAATTTCTAATCAATGAGCATTTCCATCTTTCCATAAATATGTTAAAATTATTCAATTACCATGATTGTTTCTTTCAATGGTACAAGTTTTCAGTAACAATAGTTGGAAGGTTTTCAGTAGTGCTATCACCCCAAACAGAAACAAGATAAGGTCACCCAAAACAGGAACAAGATAATAATCTTTTTTGTTCTAAAGAGACATGTCTGAGCAAGTTCCCTAGTTCTTTGTGTGAGTCCTTTTTCTGTATCCTAGTTAATCTGCTCTTCCTGAGCTGCCCAGCTCCGGTTGTTCCCAGAATTATCAATAGCTACTAGGGACATTAGGCTTTCCCTGGAATTAGCATAGCTATATGGGTGAGTCAAGGTCAGAAACGCTGGGGAAGTAACATAGAAAAGTAAAAAAGGCATCTGAACTTGAGTCAAAGCTCAAGATGGCACTAAGGTGCCAAAAGGAGGTCTCAGCCTCTCACAAACCAAATGTCTTTAGATTTTAGGCTCTAATGTGGTAGGAGGACCTATGTACCCTCACGTTCCTAACATTTCCAAACAGCTAGGACACATGGTCATAGGAGGTCTAAGGGGTGTCAATAAGGATGCTTCAACTACTGGAAATTTCAGGATACTTTGATAGTTTATGCTGAGAATGGGCTGCAGTATTTAATATTTGAACTATGGCAAGAAGTCTGGATATATTTTCAACATCCAATTAGATATGAGTTGGAAGTAGATGTCCCAGCCTCAAATATTGTTTTTATGTTCTATAATGCATGGAATTTGGTCATTATAGAATAATTTCTTTGGCTCTTGAGTATTCTGCTACAAAGTTGAATAAAATGGATGGATTAATGCTTGGTTTTTATTCTGTCCCATGTTTGATTCCAGAGTAAAACTAGCCATTGTAAATAAGGAAAGAAGAAACTAAAGATAGACAGGAAACTGAAATTTTTGAAGCAGCCAGCTGCTACTCTTTAGCAGCAAGGAATTATGGAATCTTGTATGCTTTATCTTGGTTGAGTTTGTTTATATACTGAGTAAAAATACCCCAAAATAGAATCTATGCTAAACCCAGAGTTTAAGAGAGATCTTAACAGCTTATTTTAAACTCCATTTAAAAACCCAGCAAATAATATATCCCCAAAGTATGATCTTATATTTTGACTTACAGCCATGAGGATCTAAGAATAAACCCCGTTAGTCATGGAGTTCCTTTTAACCAAGAATCACAAAGATTTAAAACCATGTGTTGAGTCTTTCTGATGCCCCTATGGAACAGGCCAATCTGTTTGTCATCAAATAAATGTGCCAAACTCCCACATGTGCATGCTAGAATCGGCTCAGATGGAAAAAAAAGTATTTATGCAGAATTACTGTGTAAATTTTCCCTCACCCTTTAGAGATGATTTATTGGGAAGGCAATGTTTAGCAGGCTGCAGATAGTGGCAACACAGAAGTGATAGCTGAATTACCACAATCTTGGCAGTTAATATTGCTAAATAAATGACAGAGGTATTTTCCATCTTTTCTTTACCATTTGGCATTGAGGTTCATAATATTTTGTTATCTGCATGCTTTCAGAACAAATTTGGGACATTATGAAGGGGACTTCACTTAACCTTTCCATTTGGTTTAAGATTATAATAAATAGCTAACCCTTAGTGCTTACTCTATGCCAGGTAGTCCTCTAAGCACCTTGGGTGTACCGACTCATTCCATTCTCACAAGTCCTCTGTAAGATATTATTATTTTCTCCTTTTTACAGATGAAGAAACTAAAGCATGGGGAGGTTAAGCAACATGCCCAAGGTTGCACAGCTGAAAGAAGGTAGAGCTGTCATTTGAACCCCAACAATCTAACTTTAGGAGCTCTGGTAGCGTAGAACCTAAGGCACTAGACTGCTAACCAGAAGACCGGCAGTTCAAACACACCAGCCACTCCTTGGAAGGAAGGTTGGGCAATCTACTTCCGTAGTGATACCTCCTTGGAAACCCAAGGAGGGGTCGCTATGAGTCGGGTCTGACTCGATGGCACATAACAACAACAGCAACAATCTAACTTTAGAGACATGCTTTTAACTGACATACCATACTGCATTTGTGAATTTATTAGTATAAAGTCATGAACATCTAAGGCATCTTGCATCATCTGCCATAAAGCCCTCTATTACTATTTTATGTGCTGACAAAACAATACTCAGTTTGGTGAAAACTCCAGCTACTCCAGGTATTCACGTTCTGTGTCATTAACTATCTTTCCTAGAAGTCTATGAAGTTTATCCGTCCTAGGAAAATAGAGTGAGAACACATATTAGTATCAAAACATATTTTGGAGGACTTCTATAGCTTAAAAGGATTCAGAAGTATGGAATAAGCCTAAAGTCCAAGGATGTTCATCACATTGTAATTTATGATGGGCAAAAGATAGGAAAAATTGAATGCCTCCTGCTCCTAGTTAAGATATAAATGTTATTATTTTATTTAATTGGCAAACATGTATATAATGTTTATTATGTTCCAGGCATTATTCAAAGTAAACACTAATTTATTGAAACCTTATCAAAATCCTCTGAAGTGGGTATTGTTATTCCCAATTTACATATGTGATGATTGAAGCACAGAGAAGGTAGGCAATTTGCCTAATGTGGTGCAACCAGGACTTAAACCCTAGCAGACTGGCTCCAGAGAAGAGCCTTTAACCCTACATGCCTGTATGTTTGCAGGTTATGCTAATTGTTTTTTGAGGAAGGTTTGTTTTCCATTTGTTCTATCTGGTTTTCACTTGTCTGGTGTTATTGTTTTTCCCTGCCCTCTTTGAACAGTTTCTGGAATTCACTTCTGATCTATGTAGAGTGTGTTCTTTAGGAGTCCCTGGGTGGTGCAAGTGGTTGATGTGTTCAGCTACTAACAGAAAAGTTGGAAGTTGACTCTACCTAGAGGCAACCAGGAAGAAAGTCCTGGTGACCTACTTCTGAAGAATCAGCCATTGAAAACCCTATGGAGCACAGTTCTACTCTGACACACATGGAGTCACCATGAGTTGGAACTGACTCAAAGGCAACTGGTTATAGAATTTTTTTAGTGTCTCTCTATATATAGCTTTTTAGTGATTATGTATTGCATTATATATACAGAACTTACAAAAGTCTACTAGTGTCAACATTTACCAGTTTGAGTAAAGAGTAGAAATCTTACTTCGATTTACATTTCTTACCTCTTCTTATTTATTAAGTAACTATCTTAAATATCTCCTCTACACACACTGAGAAACACATAAAAACACCTAAAACATTGTTATAATATTTGCTTCAATCATCAAACAAAATTTAGAAAAGCTAAGAAAAATCTACTATATTTACCCACATTGTTGATTCCAACTCATGGTGACCCTGTAGGACAGAGTAGAACTGCTCTATAGGGTTTCCTACACTGTAATCTTCATGGGAGCGGATTGTCAGGTCTTTTCTCCTGAAGAGTGGCTGGTGAGTTCACACCACCAATCTATTGGTTAGCAGCTGAGAGCTTAACCACAATGGTTACTGTTACTTCTAAGAGGGATTAATAGGAAAAATGAGAGTGCTAGGATTTGAAAAAGAATGACACAGGGCTGATGATGATAAAGAAATGGGAATTTCACATCTAACTTACGTGCTGATGAATTTGGTTTTGAAAAGAAGGAAGGAGACTGTATAGTAATTACAGTGGCCAGCAGGTCAAATCAAAATTTTATTTTAAGTTGAGATAGAGGAGACTTCTTGAGTGACAAAGCTAAGGGGAAAGAGACTTTGTAATGAGAAGATGGAAGGTGCGAGATGGGAGACCAGATTAGTGTTGGATATGACAGAAGAGGAGCCTGCTGGAAGGAATAGAGCAGAGAACCATAGACCATCATAGCTGACAGGGACTTTCCCAATCATTTTGTCCCATCCTTTCCTTTGACAGTAGAGGTAACTAAAACCATTTACACATATATTTTTTCTACATTATTTCCTTTCTAATAATCCAAGACTCATTGTTTCCCTTTCTTTTTTTGAGTACTTAACTTTAGCTATTCTTTTTTGGTTGGTCTTCTGGTAACAAATTCTCTTACTTTTCCTTCACCTGAGAATGTCTTGATGTTTCCTTTATTCCTGGAGGATATTTTTGCTGGTTATAGAATTTTGGGTTGACAATTCTTTATTTTAGCACTTGAAAGATGTCATGCTACTTCTTTTTGGCCTTTGTGATTTCTGATGAAAAATCTGCTTCATACAATTTTTTTCCCACCTATACGTAATGCATCATTTCTCTTGGGCTGTTTTCAAGATTTTCTTCTTCTTTTTTTTTCAGTCTATTTCTCTGTTACCCAGATTAGCTTATTTCTACAGTTTTATTTTCGAGGTCACTGGTTCCTTCCTTTTCCCCCTCCATTCTGCTTTTGAGCCTATTCATTACTTTCTTTTTCATATTTTATTTATTGTAATTTTAGTTCTAAAATGTCCATTTTGTTCTTATATCTTCTGTTTCTTTGCTAGACATTCTGTGTTTTCACTTGTTTCAAGCCTGTTCACATTGCTCTTTGAAGATTTTTATGAAGGTTTAAAATACTTTTCAGATAATCCTATATCTTTATCTTCTTAATGTTAGTGCTTATTGATTTTCTTTTCTCATTTAGTTGAGAACTTATTCTTGGTATGAATGATTTTCAAATGCAACTTGGACATACTGCATATTGTGTTTTAAGATTTTGGATTATGTTTAAATTTAAATCTTGTGTTTTAGCAAAAAGGAGCTCTGATGGTGTAGTAGTTAAGGCATTTGGCTGCTAATCTAAAGGTCAGTGGTTCAAACCCACCAGCCACTCCATGGAAGAAAGATGAGGCAATCTGCTTCTGTAAATATTTTTAGACTTGGAAACCCAATGAGGGTCACTATGAGCTGGAATCAACCTGACAGCAGTGAGTTTGTTTTTTTTTTAAACATAGAGACACAGGGCTGTAAGTGGAAAAAACAAAAGTTGCTGTAATTATTGAAACCTAGCATCATTACACAATATTACTCCTGCTACATCCTATTAGTCAAAGCAATCCCAGGACCAGCCCAGTTTCAAGGGGAAGAAAAATTAGACTTTGCCTCTAGATGGGGGTGTATGGTAAAGTCACAGTGCAAAAGGGCATACAAGATGAGAGAAATGGTAGTGGTCATCTTTGAAAACAATCTTCCACATTAATCGTTTTTTCACTTTGTAAAATTATGGGTTACTCTTGTTTCCTCACATATGTTTTCCTAATTTTCTATATTAAGACTATTCCCCCTATGATAGTTGGAGCTGTGTGTCAACTTGGTTGAACCACAATTCTGTGTGGTTTAAGCAATTGTGATGTGGGTTATTCCCACGATGGGATCAGATGTACATGTTTTGAGCAGCCAATCCATTGAAAGGGCATTTCCCTA
>NW_006922188.1:915035-916159 GCF_000298275.1 Orycteropus afer afer | reverse complement strand
CTAGAAAAATTACTCAGAGGACAGACTGCACTATTCATCTTGGTCTGTTTTGCTCCTGAATTCTCTCATTTTCTATTTCCCTCAGAGTTAAGTGTAGTGTTGATATTACTGTCTGACCTGATGTTTTGAGGTCTCAGAAGACCAGGCCAAGCTGTGACAGCTGTTCAAATAACATGAATGAGTTAATGAAGGGAGGGATCTCATAGGGGGTGGAGGAAGGGAGGCTAGATTCCTACTCTGGTTTCTGCATGTCTTTGTGTTGTCTGGGTAAAAAACAGTTTTTAATTTATTAATTCAGCAATTATGTGGAGCTTATATATGTACTATCCTGTAAGGGAAAAAAAGCAAAGGCTCTATGTTTAGAGCACCTAGTCATATCCATTGGATCCATTTATGATCCAGTTCTCCCGTATAAAGAGCTTTGCCCACAAAGGGAATTAAGTTTAGCAAGGTTCTCGATCGGAAACCTGGGCTACAACCACAAAAGCTAACAGCAGGCAGGCAGATCAACAGGGATGATCAAGGCAAGTACATGACTAAGGAATTAATATCATTGGGCAGGGGACTTGGGACTTTTTTTTTTTTTTTAAACTAGTGAGTTTTAGAAGGACCCAATCTTTGGGTGACATTGACGGTAACAGTCAGAACTGGTCGTGGAACCTGGCTTCTCTGTCCAGCATCCCTTCTCTTGTTCTAGTAACAGTCTCCTTCCTTTAGGGAGTTCTTCCAGTCTCACTCCTTGTATCTTCAATGGGAATTTTAATCACATGACTTTCTTTCTCTGATCATAGGTAGTGTCAAATAACCCAGTAAGCAAGTAAGCATGGGCTTATTTGTACTTATTTACTGATCTGCAGTGGACCATTTCACAATTTTTTTCACATCAAAGATTCTTCTAGGTATGGCTGGCATTTGTCTCTCTCCCAACCCCAAAGCACCTTTCTACATAAACAAAGTCTCCTTTTGCATTTATAAGCCCTGGTAGGAACGGAGAACCCAGTAAGCAAGGCAAGCATGGGCTTATTTTTGCTTACTTACTAATCTGTAATGAATGTTGTTGTTGTTGTTATGTGCCGTCGAGTCAAACCTGACTCATAGCGACCCCTCCTTGGGTTTCCAAGGCA
>NW_006922188.1:911093-914315 GCF_000298275.1 Orycteropus afer afer | reverse complement strand
TCTTATGGATGTTTAATTGATAGCAAGGGGCACAAAATGACCTGGGCCTAACATAACAACGTCTTATGTAATTTAACAAAACTCTGTGGGGTATGTATTATTAGATCCATTGCATGCGTGAAGAAATTGAGGTTAAGGAAAACTTAGGTAAGCTGCCAAACTTTATGTTTGCAGTAAGGAAATGAGCTAAGATTGGACTTTAGGATTATTTTATCCTGGATCCCTGACACCATATACTCTTGAGTACAAGGAGCAACTGAGAGTAGGTGCCAGAAGTCAGGGTCTCGGGATGCATTTAGAAGAGCTCCAGAAACAGAAGCTTAGCATCAGTCCTACCTGTTGCCATCCCTTTTTTATTTCCTGTCAAATTTTACCTGGTAGTTTTTTTCTCTTGGTATAAAAGGGTTAGGGCATGTTTCTCAGATTCAAAAATAACTTTCAGGTGAAGGAACTGAACTCCAGAGATGTCACATGGATTGTTCTTGGTCACACAGCAATTTAGTACCAGATAAGGGATCAGGACCAGGAGTTCCTGAGTTCCAGTACTCCACAAAGCTCCTATTTCCTTGATTACTTCTTGAAATGATGGCATGTTATGCTTTCCCAAAGCAGTACAGTGGAGTTGCACCAGATAGATACACATTTAACTTTTTAAATTAAAGTGTTTAAATACTTGGCAATGAAAGGAGACAAGGATAAAGAGACACAGGGAGAGGGAATTTTAATATTGCAAGTGATTCCATCTGCCAGTCTGGCTTATGAGCCAAAGTGAAAATGAAATAAGAGAGGTGAGTTTGATGATCACTCAGTGGGTTTGGTTCCCATATGTCCCAGCATCTAAACATGCTGAGTGACCATGTATTTTATATTTGCATGCTATTTTAAAAAAATTCATCATAAATCATGAAACATAGTTCCTCGATTTCTACTGACCTCTCTCTCTCAAACTCTGTTTAATATTGCGGAAAAACTGATGGGTGGACTTCCTGACAGATGGTGTTGTACTTCATGGACAAAGACATTTTGAAGGATAATTTGGATTACAATTGGTATTTGTTCAATGTATTCACTTTAAAATTTCAGTTCCACACATAGACACACAGGCATTGAAGGTAAATGGGCAGTGACACCTGACAGGAATGCCCACCCTGCCGTGGGGATGCCCAAATCTGTCCTGCATCCAGGGCTCTCAAAGCCTGGTTTTGCAGTCGGCAGCTTCATTCCTTAGCATGTAATAAAACTATCGGGGTGGGTTCTGGTGCCAGAAGGTTTCACACTGATATCTCAGTTCCATGTATGGTTTTGAGCAATCTTTCGTTTGCTAAGGTTATGGGAAAAGATCAGTGTAAATGTTTAGCATAATTCCCTGCTACTATTAAGTGCTTAAATGTTAGCTATTAGCATAGTTATTATAATGGAGTTCTTCAAAGAAAGTTTTGATGCAATATTACCCAACTCTAGTAAAGAAAAGAGCTAGTACTCCTGACTCTTAGCTCATGTTCTTTATATTTATCTTTATTTATATTCATAAAATGAGGCTATTTGACCAAGTTTTCTCCCCACAGGTTTAGCCTTCTGATGGTGACGTTAGCGATCTCTTCATCTATATCTATTTCAATAATATTATATAACTATCTGCATAACAAACCATCCCAAATCTTACTGGCTTAAAAGATACACATATATTTACCTCACAAGCCTATGGGTCAGCTAAGCAGTTTTGTTCTCATTTGTGTCTATGATCAACTGTGGGTTGGATAAGCAATTCTGTTGATCTTGGCTGGATTCTCTTACGTGTATGTGGAGCACTAGTTGTAGGCTAGTCTAAAATGGTCCTACCAATTCTATATGGTCCCTCTTCCTCCAACAGGCTAGCCTGGGTTTGTTCATATGGTGGTGGCTGGGTTCCAAGAAAGACAGCAGAGCACACAATGTCTCTTGAAGCTTGGGTTCAGAACCAGCATATCACTTTCTCTATATTTTATTAACTAAACCAGTCACAAGACTGGCCTAGATTCAAGGGGTGACAAAAGAAACTCCTCATTTTGATGGGATGAATTGCAAAGTTATATTTGCAAGGGGCAAGGATACAAGAGGGAACATAATTTGGGCCCTTTAAAAAGTCAATCGACCACAACTTCAAATGTCTTAGTATCTGTCAGTAGGGTCTGATGGATTCTTCAGATAGTTTTTTTTCTTCCCTGGAAGAGAATGCAGTTTCTCCAGGCACTTCTTTTCTCCAACAGAAATCTTGGAATTAAGATACGGCGTTTAACAGAGAGAGTTCTGGTCCTGTCAGAACTTGACCTGGAGAGGCAAACATTTGTTTCACATTTGGAATAAAATGCACCATCTGGACATGGCCTAAAGTTGCAAATGCATTTGTCAATTAACATTATTCAGAAAAGCAATTGTTGCTTAAAATGAGGATAATCTTCTTCTTCATGATGGTCAGAAGAGAGGAACATAGACAACCAGGCAAAGAATACTATTTTCAATAGCTGCAATATAGTTTTCCTTAGTAATTGTAGAGGTGATGGTGATGATAGCAGTGTGTGTTTGTGTGTGTGTCTATGTGTGTGACATATAAATTTAGAAATTTACAAAAAATGTCTTGTGAATAGAACAGTGGTTTATTATCACTAGATGCCAGCCAAGAAGTCTATGATGTTTTTCTGGCTGCTACTGGTAGTTGGTCCTAACCTTGATGATGATGGGTGTCTTACTAGGTCCAGGGTTCAGAAACAGAGTGCCACTCTTTCTATATGTTACAGGATTGCTAGGGGCACACACACACACATACAAAAAAACAAAAAACCCAGAAACCAAAAGTCATTGATGTCGAGTTGATTTCAACTCACAGTGACCCCTCCTTGGGTTTCCGAGGTGGTATCTCTATGGAGTAGATTGCCCAGTCTTCCTTCAGGGGAGTGGCTGGTGAGTTTGAACCACCAGCCTTCTGGTTAGCAGTCAGATGCCTTAGGCACTACGCCACCAGAGCTCCTAAATGTAACTCTGCTATTAATTTCTTATAGGAGTAGAAAATACATTGTTTGTAGTCATGTTATTTTGTTTTGTTTTTGCATTTTTTATTTAATTATAACATATATTTACAGAAATCTGCACAGATCATTAATATCCATCTTGATATAAGGAGGTCTGGTGGTATAGTTCCTAAGGCATTTGACTGCTTACCAGAAGGCTGGTAGTTCAAACCCACCA
>NW_006922188.1:908946-910123 GCF_000298275.1 Orycteropus afer afer | reverse complement strand
TGTCTTCCAGATTTCTTGGCATAGACGAAGGAGCACCTGCAGCACTGTGTCTCTGTTACCTTAAAGGTAACAGCATAGATTTTTGTTTTGTATTTCAAATAGATGGAACCACAAGTACGTACTCTCTCTCTTTTTTTTTCTGGGAGGAAGGGAGACTGCCTTCTTTCACTCAACATAATGATTTTGAGATTCACCCAAATTTCTACATCTATCAATAGTTTATTCTTTTTTGTTTACACCTTCTTTGGTGAAGTGCCCATTTTCTTATAGGGTTATTTATTGTTTATTATTATGTTATGTGAATTCTTTATACTTTTTTGGAGACAAGTTCTTTGTTATTTGTGTTAGGCATGGTTTCTCCTGCCTGTGGCTTGATGTTTCATTTTCTTAATGGTGAATTTCAAAGAGAAAAATGTTTCATTTTTATGAGATTCAATTCATCAAATAAATTTTATTTAACGTTTTGTGTCTTCTTTGTAAGAAACTGTTGCCTACATCGAGGTCACAATGGGACTCCTTTTACCCCCATTAGTATTAAGAGTTTTTGGTTTTATAATTATGTCTATAATCCATTTTGAGTTAATTTTTTGTTTATGATATGAGATATGGGTTAATTTTATTTTTTCTAACTTTGATATTCAGTTGAGACAGTATTACTCGTTGAAAAGATTTTCTTTTCTCCTTTTATTTACCTTAGATATTTGTAAAAAAAGAATGGATCAAATATATGTGGGTCTTTTTTCTAGGCTTTTTCTATTCATGTGTATATTTATCTTTACATCAGTACCAAACTGTCTTGATTAGTGTAGCTTTAAAGTAAGTTAAAAAATCAGAGTAGTTCTCCAACATTGTTCTTTTCTTTTAAAATTGCTTTTGATATTCTGGGTCCTTTGAATCGCCAAATATATTGTATAATAAGCTTGCCAATTTCTACAAAAATCTGCTAGGATTTTAACTGTGACTGCTTTGAATCTATAGATCAATTTGGGGAGAATTGTCTTCTTGACAATATGAGTCTTCCAATCCAATCCATCAACAAGGTATGGATTTCCATTTATTTATATTTTCCTTAGTATCGCTCAGCAATGTTTCATAATTTTAATTGTGAAGCTATTCATTCTTATTTGTTAGATTTAATCCTAGGCCCTATCTATCTACCTATCTACCTATAATACAT
>NW_006922188.1:878510-908829 GCF_000298275.1 Orycteropus afer afer | reverse complement strand
GTTTGCTGCTAGCATATGAGAATAAAAAGGATCCCTGGTTGCCCAGTGGTTAAACTCTCAGCTGCTAACTGAACTCAGCACCTGCTACTCCAGAGAAAGATGTGGTAGTCTGCTTCCCTAAATATTTAGTCTTGAAAACCCTATGGGGTAGTTCTACTCTGTTCTATGGGGTCACTATGAGTCATAATCAACTTGACAGCAATGGGTTTGGTTTTATACAGGAATACAGTAGATTTTTAAAAATATTATCCTTGTATCCTGTGATCCTTGATTAATGTTTTTATTAGTTCTATTAGTTGTTTTGTAGATTGTTTGGGATTTTCTATGTAAACAATCATGTTTTCTGCAAACAGTGACAGTTTTCTTCATCCCTTTTAGTCTTTACGCCTTTTTATTTCTTTTTCTTGCTTTATTGCAATGACTAGGATCTCAAGAAGAATTTACAGTAGAAGTGATGAAAATGGGCATGTTTCCCTTGCTCCTGAATTCAGTATGAAATATTCACATTTTACTTAATGTTCACCGTTAACTATTGTTAGCTGTGGATTTTTCATAGATGCCGTCTATCATCTTCAGGATTTTCCCTACTATTCTTAGTTTGTTCAGAGGTTTTATAATGAATAGTGTTATTCTTCCCCCAATTTTTCCCTGCATGTATTGATATGATCATATGTTATTTTCTTCTTTTAATTTAAATATGTGGATTACATTAATTGATTTTTGAAGATGTAGGATGAAGAACTTGGTTTGGCACTTTGACTGGTTTCTGAAAATAACCTGAGCAATCAAGATGCCTTTGTTTTTCAAAATAGCTAGACAACAATGGGCTATACAGGGGCCACACCTGATAAACTAAATTCTTGAAGGTAGAGGGGCTTATTGCAGTTGGATTTACCATAACTATACATTAAACCTCATCACACATGTTCCTTGAAGTCCCAATGACAAGGGGATGTAGGAACTTGGAGTACTCTCTTTGGGACTTCCTGGATAGTTGAGAACATTCATGCATGGGAGAGGGAATTGCAGATCTCTGGATACAATGGAGGCCCCATGCCAGAAACTCTTCCAGACCTTGCCTGATACACTTCTATTGCATCTTTTCTGCTTATAATAAATGTGCAACTGTAAGTATCAGTAACAGTCTCCATGAATTTTGTGAGCCATTATAGAGAATTAACAAATCCATGGGGGAATGAGCCAGCGGAGGCTGGTACTACAGAGTAGGTTTGTGTAGACCCAGCTCTGGGAGGCTGGTGATAGAGAAAGGCTGCATAGGCAGTTGATGAGAGATAGCATCTTTCTAGGTTGTGATCTAGTCCCAGGGGACACGAGAGAGATGTAGATGTAAAGGCAGAGGTAGAGAGAGATGGGGGGAGGGGAGGGAGGCAGGTAGTGATGCAGATTCCTGAGCACCTGTGGCTTATCCCCTATGACCTGACCTCAGGTGGTCAGTGGTGTATTCACCCAGCTCAGGATAACGGGGGATGAAGTCTGATCTAACTCTGCATTGTTACAGTCAGAGTGAGAGTTTTTGCCACAGAAGTAGCTGACAATGAAGTATAGAGAGATATGGGAAGGTGAGGCTTAGATCCACTTCCAGCTGGGGTTCAGTTTGTGATAAAGGTGGGGTTTGCTCACCTTACCCCTTTTATAGCACACTTTGTAGTGAAGTCTGTGAAGAATGTTAAGCCAATCTTGCATTCCTTCATAAAGTCTACTTGGCCATCATCTACTAACATTTTTATATATTGTTGGATTTGATTTGCTTGTATTTTCTTAAGGATTTTGCATTTATATTCATGAAAGACATTGGTCTGCAATATATATATATATATATATATATTTTTTTTTTTTGTAGTATCACTGTCAGATTTTGGTATCAGGGCTGTTCTGGCCTCATAAAATTACTTAGGTAGTGATCCATTCTCTGTTTTCTGAATTAATTTGGGTAATATTGGTGCTATTTCTTTCTGGAAGGGTTGATATGAATCAATAGTGAACAATCTGATTGATTTTTTTTTTTTTGGTGTTATCTTTTTGGAAATATTTTTTTATATTAAATTTACATTCTTTAATATATATTCAACTCTTCATATTTTGGTTTTTCTTTTGTCAATTTTGGCAAATTATGGTTTCTAAGAAGTAATCTATTTCACTAGTTGTTGATTTTATTGGGATAGAGTTGTTTATAATATTCTCTTATTCTTCTTTTAATGTCTGTGGTTATAATATTCTTTTCATTCCTGCTATTGGTAATCTGTATTATCTTTTTATTTCCTGGTTACCTTAGTTAGAAGTTTTTCAATTTTTATTGCTCTTCTCAAAAAAAGAAGCTTTTGACTTTTAAATTTTCTTATTGTTTGTCCATTTTCTATTTTGTTGAATTCTACTTTATATTATTTCTTTGTTCTCACTCACTTTGGAGTTACTTTGCTCCTTTTTTTTTCTAGTTTATTTTTAAAGTGGAATGTTATACCATTTATTTTAGCTCTTTCTTCTTTTATAATATAGGCATTTAAAGCTAGAAGTTCTCTGCTAAGCACTACTTCATGTTGGTGGCATAATGGTTAAAGCCTTTGGCTGTCAGCTGAAAGGGCAGCAGTTCAAACCAACCAGCCAGTGTGTGGGAGAAAGATGAGGCAGTAGGCTTCCATAAAGATTTACAGCTTTGGAAACCCTATGGAGCCGTTATACTCTGTCCTTTGGAGTGTTTATGAGTTGGAATTGACTTGATGGCAACAGGTTTGGTTTTTTGGTTTGAAGTATTACTTTAGCTTCGTCTTCCAAATTTTGATTTCTTTCTTTTTGCTATCATCTTATTGAATGTATTTTCTAATTTCTTTTGTGACCTCATATTTCACCCATAACTTATTTAGAAATGTGTTGTTTAATTTCTATGTATTTAGGGTTTTCCTAGATATTTTATAGTTATTGATTTATAATCTAATTATACTTTCTTTCTGTGGCAGTAGTTCTAATTTCACTTCAATTCTCAAAGTCTTTGCTCTGTTGCTTTGATCTATTACACAAATACAGTTTAGGGGTGAGTCTGAGACTTGCCCAGTCTCCTTCTCCAGCTCTGTCATCCTCAGGATTCCTCCATGTGCTCCAGCTTGCTATGGTCTCTATTCCTGGATCCGTTGGCCAGAAAGACAGCCTTTTTATTTATTTATTTTTTAATACCAGTGTTTTCGTTACTGATGTCACCATTTTGTCAATGAGGTCAGTGACTAGAGTCTTCCATGAGGGCAGAGCCATGAAAGAAAAGAAAAAGAAATATGTGTGGTAGGGGATCCATCCTTGAATGGATCATATCTAGTTTTGGCTCCTCTCTCCTCTCTACAATCTTTCTTCTTTTGTTTACTTTTGGAGTCCTTAGGCAGTTACATTTAGTATTTTGTTCAGGCTTTTAGTTTTAATCAGCTAGAGAGAGAGGTTATAATGGGCTTACACTGCCACAATAGAACAATTTCTTCCTTGACCTGTGGATTATCATTTAGAGGTATTTTGCTTAATTTCTAGATTAAGCAAATTGTGGATGTCCTAGTTATCTCTTCTTGGTATTGATTGTTAGGTTAATTCCACTGAGAACAGAGTACATTCTCAGAATAATTAAAAAATTTTGCTTAAGCTTTTTTTTTTAATAGTCTACCATGAGAGTCAATTTTGGGAAATGTTCCATGTTAATTTGAAAATAATGTTAATTGCAGCATTGCTTGATCTATAGATACATAGATAAGTCAATTTTTTCTTATATGTTCAAATTTCTTGTACTATGTTTTCTTGTCTTCTTTTTCATTTTTTTTTTTTAAATCTATTGCAAGGGCCGTAGTAAAGTCACCCACTATAATTGTGAATTCATTTTTATCTCATTGTGGTTCTATTGTTTTTTTGCTTTATACATTTTGAATCTACATTAATGGGTGTGTACATACTGAATCAATCCTTTTATCATTATGAAATGTCCCTCTTTATCTCTATTAATACTTCTGGTCTTAAAGTACTTTTGTGTGATATTAATAATAATTACACCAATTTTCATTTGGTTATGATCCATAGGAGCCCTGGTAAGGCAATTGTTAAGAGTTTAGCTGCTAACAAAAAGGTTGGCAGTTCAAACCCACTCAGAGGTTCCATGGGATAAAGACCTGGCAGTCTGCTCTTGTGAAGATTACAGCCCAGAAAACCCTATAAGGCAGTTCTATTCTGTCACCTGGGGTTGCTATGAGTAGAAATCAACTTGAAAGCACCTAAAAACAACAAACATGCTATGTGTTTCAGAGGTTATCCTAGAGATTACAATATACATCCTTGACTTAAAAAAAAAAAAAACAACAACTCCCTGCCATCGAGTCAATTCCAACTCACAGCAATGCCCATTAGGTCTCCAAGGCTGTAAATCTTCATAGATGCAAACTGCCTCACCTTCTCTTCATGGAGCACCTTGTAGGTTTGAATCACTGACTTTCTGGTTAGCAGCCAAATGCCTTACTCACTACACCACCAAAGATCCTTGACTTAATATAGTATAATACATTTTTTTTTAAACTTTAAATAGTTCCACAATATTGATATAACCTTGGATTCTTTTAGCTCAATTGATCCTTGGGCAATCTACTTCTGTAACAATACCGCCTTGCAAACTCAAGGAGGGGTCGCTAAGAGTCGGATCTGACAGCAGTGAGTTTGGTTTCTTTTTTGGTTTTGGTCATCATCTTCTGCATTATCGTTGAATGAGCTTAGTCTACATGTATTTTAGGACTAAGGAAAATGTCAAATTATGGTGCCAAGTATTCTAGATTTTTTACCTAGAAGGTTGTTGTTATTGTTAGGAGCTTCAGGAGCATAGTGCCTAAGGCATTTGACTGCTAACCAGAAGACTGGCGGTTCAAACCCACCAGCCACTCCTTGGAAGGAAGACTGGGCAATCTACTTGCATAGAGATACTGCCTCAGAAATGTTAGGTGCCATTGAATCGATTTTGACTCATAGTGACTCCATTTGACAGTAGAACTGCCCCATAGGATTTTCCAGGCTGCAATCTTTATAGGAGTAGATTGCCAGGTCTTTCTCTCGTGGAACCATTAGGGGAGAGAAGCTTGTAATGGATTGTATTATTCACAAATATTTGCTCCACTTTCTGTAAAAGAGGATTAAATACCCATGTCCTTTGTCAAGCGAATTGCGATTCAAGGAGAGGTCACTATGAGTTGAATCGACTTGATGGCAGTGAATTTTTTCTTGTGAGAGAAATATACCTGTCCCATATTGATGTCGGGTTTGGTCCTGTGACTTGTTCTCATCAACAGATGTGAGTAGACATGTTTTATAGCATAGTCAACCAGATTTATATAATTTGATTCCATGTCTTTTTCTTTGCCCCAAGAATCACACTTCCCAGATAAAGTCTACTTCTTAAGCCTAGAACCCAGAAAGACAAGAGGAGGAACAGAATCATAGTTGAACAATAGCTATGACAGATGTTTATTGTTTTAAGTTATTGAGAATTTGGTGTTATTCATTAATACAAGGCAGCTTAAAAAAAGCAAACCAAACCAAACTCACTGCCGTTGAGTCATTTCCAATTCATAGCAAGCCCTCCTTGGGTTTCTGAGGCTGTATCTCTATGGAAGTAGATGGCCCAATCTTCCTTCTGAAAGCATCTTAAAGATAGGTAGTATTTGTAGCCTTGGTGAATCAACTATTATTAAAGTTGAACTTTTATTCTTGCAGGTTCCAGAGACCTGACAACATGGACACACTTAGAGTGGACCCATTGATCAAAAGTAAATTTTCAAACTCATTAGATTGTTATTTTATTAATTTATCTAGAGAAATCCAATCTGTAGGAAATGAAATAATTATGCCCATACCTAGCTCCTTATTTCCCTATAGGAAAGTTTCCAGTGGAAGTCAAGTCACAATTAAAAGATTGCTGAGTAAGCATGGTACATTAGGTTGAATAATACTCCCCAAAGATGTCCACATTTTAACACTGGAACTGTGCATTTTACCTTATGTGTCAAAAGAGGCTTTGGAGAGGGGATCAAGTTAAAGATCTTGGGATAGGGAGATTTTTATCTTGAATTCCCAGGTGGGCCAATGAAAACAGGTTCTTAAGGAGGTAAGAGATCAGAGAAAGAAAAGGCAATGTAACAAGAGAAAAAGAGATTAGAGTGATTTGGCCATAAGCCAAGGAATGGCGGCAGTCCCCAGAAGCTGGGAGAGGCAACAGAAGAATGCTCCTTTGGAGTCTCCAGAAGCACTCAGCACTGCTGATGCCTCGGTTTCAGCCTAGTTTGGTCTTCAGACCTCTAGAACCACAAGAGAAAAAATTTGTGTTGTTTTAAGCCAGTAAATGTGTGGCAACTTGTTATAGCAGCAGTGGAAATGAAGGAAATGGAGTTAAGGAGAAAAAAAAAAAATCATAAGGAAATTAGTCTAAAATAGTTTGATCCATCCATCAAACAATACCAGTTACCTGTTGCCATGCTGTTGAGTTGTTTTAAACTCATGGTGACCCAAACGGGTCAGAGAGCTGTGTGCCGTAGGGTTTTCCATGGCTAGTGTTTCAGAAGATCTCAAGATGCCTCTTCTGAGGCACCTCTGTGTAAACTCAAACCACCAACCTTTCAGTTAACAACCAAGCACTTGAATCTTTGCACCTCCCAGGGATTTCCTAGCA
This sequence comes from Orycteropus afer afer, assembly GCF_000298275.1. NCBI lineage: Eukaryota > Metazoa > Chordata > Mammalia > Tubulidentata > Orycteropodidae > Orycteropus > Orycteropus afer. The sequence goes on along the minus strand of NW_006922188.1, from coordinate 902,141 downwards.
GCTCTTTAGAAGGAAGGATGGTGAGACTTCATCTCACAGTACTTCAGACATGTTATCAGGAGGGATCAGTCCCTGGAGGACATTGTTGTTGTTGTTATGTGCCGTCGAATCGGCCCCGACTCATAGCGACCCCTCCTTGGGTTTCTGAGTCAGTATCACTACGGAAGTAGGATTGCCCAACCTTCCTTCCGAGGAGTGGCGGGTGGGTTTGAACCGCCAGCCTTCTGGTTAGCAGTCAAGTGCTTTAGCCATTATGCTACCAGAGCGCAAAGTCGAATATCAGAGAAAAAGAGGAAGACCCTCAACGATATGCACTGACAAAGTGGCTGTAATAATGGGCTCAAACAGCAACCATTGTGAGGAGGCACAGAACTGGGCAGTGTTTCTCTGTGTTGTCAGAACCAACTTGATAGCACCTAACACCTAAACTAACAGGGACTCTGCATCTAATAACAGGTTTATGTAATTAAAGTTCATTGGGTAAAGCTTCAGAAGTCTTGGATGTGTATTACTGCCTTTGACTTTGTGAAGTCCTTTTTAAAATGCTACATTAATTTGTATCTATCCACTCATAATTATCCAGATCTTACTTTGGATATTTATTACACTCAAACAAGCCTCAGGTAAGTTGAACATTTGTAAGACCAAATTTTATCTTTGTTGGTTTGATTTTGCTTAATTTTGCTTTCACCCTTTCTGTGTTGATTTAAAAATTCACTCTCAGAGGTCAAACTCATTTCCATTATTTCCAAATGATTGGGTAGAGCCTCCTTCTGGACTCCAATATCAACACCACCTATCAAGAAAAGAGGCTTGTATTCAAACAAACTAATCATTTCCTGAATTGCAATTCTCCTCTTCATTATGTAAAACAGAAGACTTGGTACCTAGCCGCAATCTAGCTGATGTTTATGTCGATAAGGCAAAGCTAATGTTTATAACTGTAGAATCCCCTTCCAATTTTTACAGTTAAAAGGTAGTTAACGTTTCAATAAAGGAGATCTAAAATGTGTTGATACTCCTTAATTTTGCCTCTATAATAAACTAATTATTTGTGACCTCTTTAAATGAGGATAAATTACAAGAAAACATTTCAATATATAATGTAACATGTTACAACTCATTAGTAATGTTCAATTCTGTAACTCTCCATTGTTGCACAATGGAGTGTATAAAATACTAGGAAACACAAAATTCCTAAGGAAATTTTCAGCAATAGCTGATGAAATAATTAAACTGAGTAACCACACAATGCCAAAGCCCTACTCTATAATGTTTGTGTATTAGCAATCCAAACCTGACTCCATTTCTTCATTTTAATGTTAAAATTATTAAGTTTCTTGGTACATTCTCTGTGAGATATAATTATGCTGTTTAAAATATATTTGCATTAAGATTTTTTTTTTTTCCCCTCAAAAAAGGGTTAAAAAGAAAGTCAATTTAAGCAGCCAGCATCTCAGGCAAGTGAAACTTAACAAAAAGAAATATAAGACTTTACCTTGTACCTAAAAAGTACTCATGGGGAAAGAAGGTAAAATACTAAGTGACCAACTGAGTAATCTTTCAAGTAATAACTTCTGATTGGAAGAAGCAGTCTTAAAGTTGGAAGGTTGACAAAATGCTTGAAAAACAACATCATTCTCTAACCAGCCATCTTTTTGCTTGACCTCAGAGGTGGAAATTACAATTGAATGGACTTTTTAGCAGTTCCATCAGGGGTCACTGCCATCGAGTCAATTCTGACTCACAGCAACCACCATTGGGTTTCCAAGGCGGTTAAACCTTTATGGAAGTAGATTGTCGCATCTTCCTTCCACAGAGAGCTGGTGGGTTTGAACCATCAACCTTCTGGTTAGCGGTCAAATGCCTTAGGCACTATGCCACCAGAGCTCCTTCAATCTAAAGCAGGATGGGAAATAGAAGAAGCCACTGCAACTTGGAATCCACTTCTGAGGCTGGGACTACAGAGAGCAGGAGTAGGGCAGCCTGTAGCCAGTGCCCTGGGTTAGTTTCAGGGATTGGTCAAAATGGCACCACGAGGAACTTTAACACTAATAGGTTTTCCATTACAGAAATAAATGGTATTCACAAGGGATAGTAGATGGACCAAGGATTCCTAGCCGAGGTTCATGAACTCTTCAGGAATCTATGGCTAGACTGGGAAATATATTATTTCCTGAAATTATTTACAAGTGTACATGTGTGTTTGTAGATATTTTGGGAGGATAATCTTGCTTGTTGTTGTTACTTGCTGTGGAGGCAGCTCCTATTCACCACCTGTCTGTTTGTTGTATCGTGGTGACTTATGCATTGCTGTCATGCTGGAAGTTTTGCCACCAGTACTTTAAATACCAGCTGGGTCAATCCTGGTGGACAGGTTTCAGTAGAGCTTCCAGACTAAGGCAAAAACAGCTGTTCCTTAGCTTCTGTCAAGCTCTCACAGGAGTCAGGGCCTCTGGAATGTTAAGATTGCCAGTGCTGAGCTCGGAGGTTATAAACTGCTGGGCTGTGTACTGCAAGGAGATGGTATTTGTGTGGCCCCTCTTATGGCTGCAGAGCATTTCAAAAGGCCTGTGATTAAGGCTGATCTGACGTCCCATGCCAGACTCAGCAGCATAGCACCTAGTTGAGAATAAATCTCCTTTACGCATTTATGTAACTATATGCTCCCAGAAGGCATTTGAGTTTGTAACCATTGTGCCCACACAGCTCAGTGAATAAGTGCAAAGGCTGGTGGTACAGAAATCATCAGCAGGTACTTGTTAAAACTACAGATTTGTGGGAGCTCCTGGATGGGGCAAATTGTTAAATGCTTAGCTACTCTCTGAAAGTTTGGAGGTTTGAGTCCACTAAGATGAGCTTTGAAAGAAAGGCCTGGTGATCTACTTCTGAAAAATCAGTTATTGGAGACCCTCTGGAGCCCAGTGCTACTACGACACACATGGGTCGCCGCCATGCATTGGAATTGACTTGATGGCAACTGATTTTTGTTATATTTCTGGGGTGGTACCTCGGAATCTGTAATGTTGTAAATTTCTCTAGGAGATTTTTTTACTCAAACTGCCCTGTGTAGAATAGCGACATTGGCATCACTTAGAGAATCTCAGAGCCACTTCCACCTTCGTACCTACTGAATCAGAGTCGGCATTTTAACAAGATACTTAGGTGCCTGTTTGTGTATGTTTGATAATTATTGCATCTATTTTGGGAGCTACTGGCCTAAAGGCTCTCTATTTTCTTACTGATATAAGGGCATTCTAATTAAGACAATAATATTTTTCTAGGTGTGGCTAATTGTTTCAAAGCATCTTATGTATTTTTGCTTTTGAGTATATTTAAAAATATATTACATCTTTTTAATGAAGTTACATTAGTTATACTAGCCACTCCTCGGAAGGTAGGTTGGGCATTCCTACTTCCGTAGTGATACTGCCTCGGAAACCCAAGGAGGGGTCGCTATGAGTCGGGGCCAACTCGATGGCAAATAACAACAACAACAACATTAGTTATTAGTTAATATCATTTTGGAGGTGAATAAACACATTGAAATGTTATCAGACACAAGCCTGAACAAAGAGAAACATATTGACAAACATGGGTTTCCTAGTATTATAATAGTAGCCATCTCTTTTTAAATTTACTTTTAATTTCGCTTGATTCTCTTAGAAAAAAACAACTGGAAACTTTGAAAAGCATTGCTCTGCCCACAATTAGCTGGGCTCTTTTCTTGTGGGATTGAGATACCAGGAGACAGTTGGTCTCTCCCCACAGCATTAAATGAATGGTTGTTCTCCAATTACTAATTCAAAGAAAAAACAAAACCCCTACTTGGTGTTGCTGAATGTTTTCTTCATCTTCTTCTTTCTTTTTCTATCCAACCTCGCTCAAAGGGCATCTTGGCATATGAATACGGAGCACATGTTTTCTGGTTAGATATCCTTCTATTCAGAATATGGGGAGCTCTGGTAGCGTAGTGCCTAAGGCACTTGACTGCTAACCAGAAGGCTGGCGGTTCAAACCCACCAGCCACCCCTCGGAAGGAAGATGGGGCAATCTACTTTTGTAGTGATAGTGCCTCAGAAACCTAAGGAGGGGTTGCTATGAGTTGGGTCTGACTCGACGGCACATACCAACAGCAATCAGAATATGATTAACCAGTTCAATTATCAGTCAAGAAGCTGCGAGTTTCCCTTTCCTTCTTCCTCTTACTCTCCCCGCTTCCTCACTCATTTTTCAGTGAACAGCTAGTATTAAATAAATTGATGTGAGCACCCTCTGAATTATTATAATCTCTCCCGTCTTCCTGCAGCAGATTCAAGGCTGCTTCTTACTAGGCACCTGGCCCTTTCCTTTCCTGAACATTTGGTGGAAACCGTTCTTAAATAGAACCTACCACACGGTTCCTTTGCAGATGCTCATCCAAGCTGCTGTGTAACCTGGAGAACTATCAGAGTTACTGCACCCACCTTCTCCACAAAGTTTCCCCCTAGAGGGAGAAAATACTTAGCCGTGACATCTCAGAACAAGACAAATTAATAGGAGATTGAACACAGGTGATTATAGTCAAGGGTCAAAAATTAATGCTTACATTTTTAAAAAGAAAATTATTGGTAATTGTGGTAGACAGAGTAATGGCCCCCTTTTCTCAATTTCCAGAAGTTATGAATATGTTACCTTGCATGGCAAAGGAACTTTGCTTAAGGTGATTAAGGTAAGGATCTTGAGATGGGAAGAGTAGCCTGGATTATCCAGGTGGGCCTTTTTAGAAGGAAGGAATAAGACCAAAGGTAGTGGTAGGAGATGTGACTGAGGAAGCAAGATGATGTTGTAGGCGTGACAGGAAGGGGCCAAAAGCCAAGGCAGGCGGGCAGTCTTTAAAAGCTGAAAAAGGTAAGGCTCCTTCCTTGGAGCCTCCAGTAAGAACCAGCCCTGCCAACACCTTGATTTTAACGCAGTGAGGCTGATTTCGGACTTCCAGCTCCCAGAAGTGTAAGAATAAATTTACATTGTTTGGAACCACTAAGTTTATGGTAATTTGTTAAGTCAGCAACGAGAACTAATGCAGTAATACAGATTTTTTTTTTTTAAATTCAGTGTTTATACTATAATTTTATATCATGACATTTTTATTAAAAATAGCTATGTTGTGGATATTACTCTGTTAGAATCATCACTTTTACTTGCCTAGAAAAAAATAGTTTTTTTTTCTTAAAGCTTTCACCATCAATGTGGTGAGTGTTTAGAAGGGACTGAGGAGCTCTGGTGGAGTATTGGATAAGGCCTTTGGCTACTAACCAGAAGGTCACTGGTTCAAACCCGCCAGCTGCTCCGTAGAAGGAAGATGGGGCAATCTACTTTCATAAAGATTTACAGCCTCGGAAACCCAGTGGGGGTCTCTATGAGTTGGAACTGACTGGATGGCCGTGAGTTAACCAGTTTTTAGGGCTATGAGGGAGCTGAGAGGGTGTAAATTCAACTCCTAGTTCTACCACTTGTTAATTTGTAACTTTAGTCAATAATTTAACTTTTCTAAGCTTTGGATTTCTTATATTCAGAATAGGGATCAAAAAGGTGTTATGAAGACTCTATGAAATAATACATAGAAAGTGTTTAGCACAGTTCCTGCTACATAGTAACTACTATTGTGGTTGTTTTCAGTTGCCATTGAGTTCATTCTGATTTATGGAGCCCCCACGTGTGCAGAGTAGAACCACTCCATAGGGTTGTCAAGGTTGTGATTTTTCGAAAGCAAATTGTCAGGCCAGTTTCCCAAGGTACCTCTGCATGGGTTCAGACTGACAACTTTGGCTAGTACTCGAGCACTTAACTGTCTGCACCATTCAGGAACTCCTAAATGGTATCCATTATTAGTTGTTTAATAGACTTGAACATGGTACAAGGGTGCTGGTTCGTTCTGATTATCTCTGGGGCACATGTGAAATTCTGTCATGGATAAATCTAGACAATTTAGGAAATGATTTTTTAAAAAAATCTCTGGTAAACGTTTTTTAGATCAATCAACCAGCTGAAAACGATAACCCTAGATGTGGGGAGAAGTAGTATCTTAAGAACTTTTATTCTCATTTGAAAACATGGTATTGTCCCAGACATGAAATGTGCACCCAGTCTCTGTTCTACACGTGACAAAAAAAAAAAGAAAGAAAGAAACCACGGCACAATGTGGTGAGACGTGTTTAATGTGTGAGACGCAATTCTTTCTAAGCATTTCACTAATCCAGAAAAAGATAACATTCAGCCTGGGTTCTTAGAAAATTGAATGACTTGGAAGTTGTTGATGTAAAAAAAAGAAAAAGTGCATTGTGTGACAATGTTAGATACAGTTGTTATTTGCTAACAACAACAACAACAAATACTTAATTTCAAAAGTATTTTTTAAAAAATATTTTATATCATATTTGAGATATCAGAGCAAAACATCTGCTATCCCATAATAAACTCATCTACTGTCCTCATTTCTGAAATACAGTCATAAGTATTCTCACACTGTCTAAAGAGAAGATTTATGGAAGAGAAGGCACTTCAAAAATACTGCATTTTAGGAGTCTCTCGATATGTGAAGTGGATGTACTTCTAGCTAAGATAGCTGAGCATGCTAAGTCCCATTGTCTTTCTTCCTAACATTCCCACAATTCTGTTGAAATTATGGAACAGCCCTGATTCAGGATTTAATAGGCCTAGGGTCTTGTCCCAAGGAACTCTGGTGGTGTAGTACCTGAGGCATTTGACTGCTAATGAAGAAGTTGGCAGTTCAAACCCACCAGCTGCTCTGTGGAAGGAAGATGAGGCAATCTACTTCTGTAAGATTTACTGCCTGAGAAACCCAGCAGGGGTCACTATGAGTCGGAACCGACTTGATGGCAGTGAGTCTGGTGTTTGGTTTGTAGGTTCTTGTCCCAGATTTGGCATCAACTAAACATGTGACTGGGGACATCAATTTCCTCACCCTTCTCCAGGCATCATCAGTTCTTCATCAGCAGAATCAGGGGCTGAACTTCAACAATTTGTGCATCACACTCACATACTTTGCAATAGGAGTGGATCTGAACTGTTACTATTTTTCTTTGAAATTGACTCACTTTTAAAAATAAATTAATTTTAAAAGGAAATGTTCCCTCCTGGCTGCAAATAGAAAATCAGTATCACTGATGATAAATGGCCACAAAATCAATAAGGGAAAAGAAAACCTTAATGTTAAGTTCAAATTAGATGAAGTTGTCTGTTGACCACTCTAAGACAGAGGCTTCTCTCTAAGTAAAGGCAAACTAGGAAGTGCCAGACAGGTGCTGGAGACATAGTAGCATTAAACTTTCTCCTGCACTAATCAGAAAGGCTGAAGGAATTGTCAAGTGCTATTTTATTGTTTGGGAGCTCTGGTAGCGCAGTGCCTGAGGCACTTGACTGCTAACCAGAAGGCTGGAGGTTCAAACCCACTAGCCATTCCTCAGAAGGAAGATTGGGCAATCTACTTCCGTAGTGATACCGCCTAGGAAACCCAAGGAGGGGTCGCTATGAGTCAGGTCTGACTCTACGGCACATAACAACAACATTTTATTGCTTGTTCTATGTACTCCTTAAAATCATCCACTAGTGCTTTGGAAATTACTCAATTAGATTATTTCAATGGTCCCTTTTAAAGGCCAACATTCTATAATTTTATGTGCCATACAGGAAACCGTTCTGACCCCCAATTATGGTCAAATAATACTTAAAAGGAAGTAGTTTGCAAGGGAATTCCTGATGATAATGGTGTCAGTTTTTCTTAGTTGGGACTGCTGCTTTTCTTACTGCAGTGAAGTCATTGATGTTGGCAATAGCTGGCTTCTTCCCTGGGAGTTCAAAAGCCAGGAGCCAGTTTCTAAGAAGTATACAGAGATATTTTCTATGTGAAAAAGTTTTGCAGAACCTTCATTGATGACCTGGGTTACTTTTATTATGACACTACTTAAGCCTGTAGATGTTTATAATTCTTATGTAATATAAAGACCAAAAGATACGTATGAAATATTTATAAACCATGGAAAACTAAAGTCAAACTAATTTGCTGGATGATGATGTTTTGCTGAAATTGCTGTTTGCCATGGTATTGTATACTAACTGCTGCAGGTCAGGTTATTTTGAATTTGACAAACCTACACTACAACATGTTTTTCAATTATTCTTAAATTGGTCTGAGGCATCAAAGATGTGAGAGATGGGGAAAGAGAGCTGGAAGCAAGAAACTGTGTGGCAAGAAGACCAGGCACAGGGGTTTGATCAGGAGGCAGATGAGAGACATAGTGTAATCTTGATGCTGTGGTACCCTCAGACCTCTTACTAGAGAGGTGGGAGCTGGCTGGGGCCATAGCTAAACACATCCTTGTGAGTGTCAGACCAGTAGGTGTCTGGCAACTTGAAACCAAGTCTGAGAGATGATGAGCAGTCTTACGTGGGCTGAGAAAAATTGGCTAATGGGGCAGAGATCTGATCTGAGGGAGGGAATGATGCCAGTTGTGGCTTGGAGGTTTGATGGTGGATGCTATTTGATATGGATCTGGCCTTCAAGGGAAAGGAGTTTGCATAAATTGTTCACGATTTCCAGGGAACTGGCGGGGGTATAGGGCGAATTTTCAGCCTTTGAGACGAACCAGAGAAAGTTACAGGGATTGGGAACTGCTGGGTGGCACAAAAAATTAATGCACTTGACTGCCAACGGAAAGGTTGAAGGTTCAAGTTCACCCACAAGGGCCTTGGTCGAAAGGCCTGAAAAATCAGCCACTTAAAGCCCTATGGAGCACAGCTTTACTCTGACACTCAGGAGGCGGCCATGTGTCAGAAGCAACTTCACCGCAACTATTGTTGTTGTTTGTTGTTATGTGCCGTTGAGTTGGCCCCACCTCATAGCGACCCCTCCTTGGGTTTTCAAGGCGGTATCACTACAGAAGTAGGATTGCCCAACCTTCCTTCTGAGGAGTGGCTATATCTGTTTTAAATAGAAGATAAAGCAAGTATATCAGACATGGCACCACAGAAACCTACAGTTAGTGGGGTGGGTGATAGGGGTATGAGGCAGTTTCGAAGGGGCCACCAGGTCTGCTTTTCCTGGGCCCAGGATGTGGCGTGACTAAGCCAGTAAAACCCATTGCCAAAGAGTTGATCCTGACTCACAGCGACCCTATAGGACAGAGCAGAAATGCCCCCAAGGCATTCTTTACAGAAGCAGACTGCTGCATCTTTCTCCTGTGGAGCAGCTGGTGTTCAAACCACCGACCTTTTGCTTACCAGCTGAGCACTTAACCACTAAACCACCTGGGCTCCTTGAGTAAGTTAATAAAAAACCAAGCCCACTGCCATTGAGTTGATTCTGACTCATGGTGACCCGATCAGGCACACTAGACCTGATCCATAGGTCTTCCAAGGCTGTGAGTCTATACGGAAGCAGGCTGCCTCATCTTTCTCCTGCAGAGGGGCTGGTGGGTTCAAACCACCGACCTTTTGGTCAGCAGCCCAACGCTCACCCCCAGCACCACCAGAGCTCCCTGACTAAATCAACAGGCGCTACTTACTACAGGCAGCCAAACCTCTTATGGGACATGAGAATTTCTGATAGTCACGAATATGATTTAAAATGCCAATCCTCTGGGAAGTACATTTATATTAAGAAAAAATTACATTTACTCGAGCAATACCACATAATGAATACTGTGCTAACCCCTTCACATGCTCTGTGTCATATAATTATTACAATTTTAACATGTAAGCACTGTTATTATCCCCTTTTTCTTTGTTGTGGTTGTTATGTGCCGTTGAGTCAGATCTGACTCATAGAGACCCCTCCTTGGGTTTCCGAGGTGGTATCACTACAGAAGGAGATTGCCCAACCTCCCCTTTCTTTAGTGTGAGGTCAATAAATGAGGGAGGTTAAGTAACTTGCCTATAGCCACGGGGTTAAAATAAGTGACAAAGCCAGGATTTAAACCCAAATTGTTTCACCTCCATTATCTCTGTTCTTAAAGCACTCAGCTATAACATCTCTGCAAGTCCCAAGACTGTCAGAACTGACCTCAGTAGTGTGGGAGACAATTATTTGGAGACAGGAAGGCTTGGCTGCACCCCACTGTAGAATGTCCCTTCCTGACCTTAGTAGAAACTGAGGTGCTGGTGCTTACCTCCTTGTTGTTAGTTGCCATCATGTCAATTCCACCTCTTAGCAGCCCCATGTGTGCAGACTAGAACTGCTCCATAGAGTTTTCAAAGCTGTGAACTTTGGTAGCAGAGGGCCAGGCCTGTCTTCTAAGGTGTCTCTGTGGTTTTGAACCACCAAACTCTTGGTTAGTAGTTGAAAGCTTAGCCATTTTCACCACCCAGGGAACCTGCCTGTCTCCTTGTTGTGTCCTGTGGAAGCATTCCAACCCCAGGTGACAGCAGAACTGCCCCAGAGGGTTTTCTTGGTGTGCTCTTCATGGCAGCAGATTGCCAGGTGTGTCTCCTGTGCAGTAGCTGAGGGGTTCAAACCATTCGCCAACATTTTGGTTAGCTGCCAAGAGTTTAACCATTGTGCCACCAAGGCTCCTTCCTGCTCCATGAGGCCAGGAGGGCTTTTTGTACTCCTCCCCCACATCTTTGCGGTAGCCCATTTGGCCTAAGTTAGGCTATTTCCTTCTCATCCCTGAGCTTCTTTACCATAAGTGGAGACTCCATAGCTTCTTAATGTGAGAAGTCTCTGACATGTTACAATGCAGTAAGAAAGCTGCACAGTGTTACCCATTCCTTTGAAAAAACCGATGACAAACTCAGGGGAGAGGACAAAGCAATTGTATCAGACATTGGTATTCAGCTCTGTCATTGAAACGGAGCAGCAGCACCAAGATTGATGAAGAGCAGATCAAGAGGAATAGTTCTAGAAAGAGGTTAACGCAGATGTTCAAGCTGCTGCGTATCAGACCACAGCTGTAGCTAATACGGACCCTGAGCTGATTTTCCACTGACCTACTGGACATAATAGAAGCAAGCATTTATTAACTGGCATAAGACTATTTCTCTTCCTTGCCTACTTCTGCCCTGGCAACAAAGCCTACTGGTATATAGATCAGTGCCAACAGGTGAGCAGTTGAATAATGATAATCATGAGCCCAACGTGTACATTGAAGAGCAGGGTTGTGTAAATCAGTGATGCTCAACCCTGGCTACACTTTAGAATCACCTTGGGAGCTTTTAAAACTATTAATGCCTTGGCTCCACCCCCAGATGTTCTAATTTAATTGGTGCTCAGGCATAAGTAGTTTTTTTAAAGCTCCCTAGATGATTTTAAAAGGACAGCCAAGTTTGAGAACCGTTGTGGGGATCATTCCGAGCAATCCTTTCTTCGCTTTCTCTAGGAGGAAAGAATCTTTCCCTAGCAGCATTGCTTAGAAGGGAAACCTGAGTAGAGACGCCAGTGTAGGAGGCAGGGCCGAGGCATTTTCATTCTGGTTGTTTCCAGACGATGCCTGTGCAGCTCCAACTCATGCGTCCCTTCTACCACAGAGGCGTCCCCACCTTGGCTGGAAACAGACCCTGTGAAAGAGAAAGAGATTCCGGAAACAGAAGCCTGTATTACATGATACACAACCAGTTGCATCATGTCATTTCTGACTCATGGAGACACCGTGTGTGTCAAACTCTGGGGTTTTCAGTGGCTGGTATTTTGGAAGTAGATCACCAAGCCGCTCTTCTGAGGAGCCTGTGGGTGGACTCAAACCTCTAACCTGTCCATTAGCAGCTATGTGCACTAACTGTTTGCACCACCTAGAGACTCTACGGGGTATAGACCCAAACCAAATCCACTGCTGTTGAGTCGTTTATGACGCAAAACGACTCTGAGACAGAGTGGAACTGCCCCGAAGATATACAAGGCTGTATATCTTTGTGGAAACAAACTGCCGCATCTTTCTCCTCCTGGTGAGTTCAAACCCCTGACCTTTTGTTTAGCAGTCAAGGGCTTAACCACTGCTCCTCCAAGGCTCTTTCCATGTGGTATACAGTAGGTGCTTCTTATATGTTTGTTGCATGAATGCAAAAGGAAAGAGTAGATTCTATTCACACCGGTGTTTTATATACTGAATTCTCCCTTTCCATCTATGAAAACCTAAAAAGCAGTTTTATTCTTTTTGTTTCAGTATTGCTTCAGTAATAACTAGTGACTATTACATTTTTCTAAGGAGCTCTGGTGGCACAGTGCCTAAGGCATTTGACTGCTAACAAAAGGTTGGCAGTTCAAACCCAGCAGCCCCTCTGTGGAAGGAAGATGGGGAAACCAACTTCTGTGAAGATTCACTGCCTCAGAAAACCAGTGGGGGTCGCTGTGAGTCGGAATTGACTCAATGGCAGTGTACTTGGATTACATTTTTCTTACTTTTCTAGAACGTACTTCATTAAGTAAATATATTTAATCCAACAAGTATTTATTGATAATCTATTATATGTCAGACACTGGTAAATACTGTGGATATACAGAGGCAAAAAACCAACCTCACTGCTGTCAAGTTGGATCCGACTTATGACCCCTCCGTGGATTTCCAAGACGATATCACTACAGAAGTAAATTGCCCAATCTTCTTTCCAAGGAGTGGCTTGTGGGTTTGAACCACCAGCCCTCTGGTTAGCAGTCAAATAGGGAGAGACAAATAATATTGGTAAAAAAGTGTAAAAGTTTATGGACATTCTAATAGAAGTGCACAAATGTTACAACAGAAGTGAAGGGAAGGGAGTAGTTATTCCACTATGAGAGACCTGAGGCAGCCTTCATTGTGCAGGGTAAGATCTCAATTTCACCTTCTTTATTTTCTGCTTCTTCCTTTGTATGACTCAAGGCAGAGTCACGCCACAAGGTACTATACCATCGAGCAGAATGTTTGGGACTAAACTGTTAGATACACATTTATTCTTTTGGAAAAACAAAACAAAACAAAGACAACCTATCGTGACTAATATTTCTATCTTCTCAGTGAGTCAGAAATTACACTTACCCGCCAGTTTGGAGAAGGTTGGTGAGATCATTGACTTGGACCAATTTGGCAGCCTTCAGTTTAGAGGGCAGCTGAGAGTAAAGGAGAAAAAAAAAAAAACAACAGAGTCAAGGACTCTTAGGGCCACTTGGTTTGGATTTTGGGGAGTATTGTAAGTTCCGCAGTTAGATTTGGAAGTGTAAGCTGTTCCAGGACTTAGCAGTTTAACATTTCCTTCTTTATCAAACAGTCATCAGATGATAACTGGCACTCTTTTAGTTGATATATGTTGATATGTAAGAGCTATGTAATTGCTCTGCTGGTGCAATAGTTAAGGCATTCAGATGCTTACCAAAAGGTCAGTGGTTCAAACCCACCAGCTGTTCCACAGGAGAACGATGAGGCAGTCTGCTTCTGTGTCAATATTTACAGCTTTGGAATCTCTATGGGGGCAGTTCCATTCTGTCCTATAGGGTCACTATGAGTTGGAATCAACTCAATGGCAGTCAGTATATAATTGCTATAAATTCATCTGATCTGATTTGCTGTAAGCACAAAGATGCTTAAAAAGTCCCAGATCCTTTTGAGGCAACCCAGTATCAAATCTATACAAGGAAAAGACAGAAGGAAGGGAACATTTTAGTGGAAGGGTACTTTCTCCTACCTCTCCTAGCTGTGCCCACCCCACCTCCCATGATATACGGGTGGTTAATAAATTGGAAGGGGACAAAATTGGGAGGGAAGAGATAGTAAAAACTTGAGCCAGGGGAAGGAGCTTTTTGTTCTTTCTGTGTCAGCCTAGGAGTATCCAGTTTTGGAGCTGCATTAGAGATGTACATGATCAGGCGTCTATCATGTATTGTCAGAATTCATGATCATACATTTCCCCTAATTCTGCTAAATTTCTGTTCTCTCTTTGTAATCAAGGCTCTAACATCTTTAATGGCTTACTACCAAGTACATAAGTACTTAATAAATGTCAATATCTTTTTCCTTTACTTAACTGCCTGTGTGCCCAGAAAATTCTGGGACCGCTACAATCTTCACTGCTTCCTAGTCTCTGTCATTGTTACCACCATCATCACCATCATTTTCACTATAAAAACAATAGCTAAAACTTTTACAGCAGTATTATATGCCAAATACGGGTCTAACTATATATATGTATATTCATTTATTTATCAAGCAACACAATGAGGGAGGTATTATTTTCACATTTATTCTATTTTTTTTTTTTAATTCATCTTTATTTTACAGAGGATGAACTTGAATGGCAGACAGGTTTAGTCAGTCACACAGCTGGTAAGTAACAGAGCTCACATTTCAAACTTGGCAATGTCACTTTAAAGTTCATGTATTAACCATTATGATAATGATTCATGATAAACCATTATCTTATTTTGCTTTCACTCATATTAGAAATGTATGATAAACTTAAATTTTTATCCTTTACAGTGGTCTATATATTAGAAAATATTAGCATAGTATGATGTAATACATTTTCTTACTGTAGAATTTGAGGCATCAGTGACTCAACATTTTTTGCCTAGCCACCTACCCATGCGCATGCGCCACCCGCCTACACAGGCACACGCCACCCGCCTCCGCCTGCGGGCGCGCCACCACCTCCACATACGGGCGCGCCACCGCCTCCGATTGCGGGTGCGCGACTGTCCTAACCCACCCGCTGACGCATGCGCGCCATCCTTCTGCGCCATCCGTTAACGCATGCGTGCCTCGCTCCTGCGACACCCGCTCCACGCATGCGCTCCTGCCTCCTGCGACACTTGTTGGACGCATGCGCGCCTCACTCCTGCGCCACCCGCCTGACGCATGCGCACCTTATTCCTGCGGCAGCTGCTCGACACATGCGCGCCACCCTCCTGCGACACCCGCCTGACGCATGCGCGCCGCCCTGCTGCGACACCTAACCTACGCATGCGCGCCTCGGAAGGGCGGGGACACATGCTGACGCATGCGCGTCTCCCTCCTGCGACACCTGCCGAGGCATGCGCACCTTCCTCCTGCGACACCCACTGACGCATGCGGCCCTCTGTCCTGCGACATCTGCCAAACGCATGCGCGCCGTCCTCCTGGGACACCTGTCTGACGCATGCGCGCTTCCCCCCTGCGACACCCGCCAACGCATGCGCGCCTCCTTCCTGCGACACCTCTGACGCACGCAGCAGTCTTCCTGCGACAGTCGCCTACGCACACCGCCTACGCACCCGCCGACACAAACCGGCCTACGCACATAGTTCATTTTTCTTGATGGAACCACTTAGCTGGTGCCTCACTTTTTGTAAAACAAGCTGTGAACATTGATCATTCCTTTTGCTCATAGAGGAAAGTGGCCATAATTTCATGTAGGGTTGTCACCTTTCAGAGTCACAAGTAGTTGCCCTGGTAACAGCATTTGAGAAGGACAAAGGCCAGGAGAACTTTTGTCAAGACCATTAAACTGTATGGTGAAGCGCTGCCTCAGCCAGACCTCTGCTTACCACTTTAATTGCTTCTGGCTTCTTCCATGACCATCTTAGCGGCAGAGTGGGGCAAAGGATGAAGACTGAGCCAGGCATTGGAGAATATGTGATCTAGAAGGGACCTTAGAAGATAGTTGGTTGAAGTCCTTTTGCGAGATTCTGGAGACAAGCCTTTAACAACAGGCAGACCACTACTCAGCCAGGCATTCTCTTACTTTTTGGTTAGATCTGATGGTTAGAGATTTTATATGAATTGAGGTAGGATGTTTTAGTCTGACATGACGAATGTATGAGATCAGCTTCCCTTGAGACTTCTGCCTGGGCTTATCTCAACCTTTAAAGTTATATACCTCATTTCTCTATGACAAGCCATCAGATATTTGGAGACGGAAGCCATGTTTCTTCTGAGGCTGCTTTTTCCACCCTAGAGCCTTCATCACTCATTATCAGGTATGGTTTTAGACCACTCGGCATCTTCAGTGGTCCCCTCTGGAATTTTTTTTTTTTCCTTCAGTTTTCCCATGTCTTTTAAAAAAGGTAATTCCTAAAATTGACACTTCATATATGTGATCTGACAGTGCAGAGCCTAGCTTGATCATCATTTTACTAGATTTGGAGAGTGTCCTACATGTTGTCTAAAAATTAATGAACTTTTCCACAAGCATGTCACATAGCTTACTCTACTAGAAGAGAGGAATAGATGGCGATTATTTCACTCACTTCTGACCAGAGAATCATCGGATAGAGATGGGCAGACTATATTGTAAAAAATTAAAATGACATTATTGCTTATACTTTTCTGTGTATTTTATATGAAATACTTTGACATACATACTGAAAAATACACTTGATGGTTCAAACATCCTCTCATAAAAATAAGCATTTCATGTTGACCACAAAAATCTGTCTACTTTGTGACTTACTGATGTTGTTGTTATGTGCCGTCGAGTCAAACCCGACTCATAGCGACCCCTCCTTGGGTTTCCGAGGCAGTATCACTACGGAAGTAGGATTGCCCAACCTTCCTTCCGAGGAGTGGCTGGTGGGTTTGAACCGCCAGCCTTCTGGTGAGCAGCCAAGTGCCTTAGCCACTATGCTACCAGAGCTCCCGACTTACTGATAGCCTATCATTAAACTGTCAATGAGGGTAATGGCATGAAGAGAAGGCCTCCCAATACTTGACTCCTACTTCTGTTCTCAGTAGGGTTACTTTCTCTTAGTATCTCAAAAATGAACTGCAGAAGGGAAACCAGGAGTGAGGTGAGCTGGACCGCTCTCTCTACGCACAAGTTGGAGAGCAGAAGCGGGAAATGGAGTCACTCTTCTTTTCCCTTTGAATTATGCCATATCAGTTTAGAAGACAGTGTAATATGGTGAAAGAACATGAAATTTAGAATTATGAATGCCCGAGACAGATTTTTGGCTCCAGAACCGTTTGTTGTTCACTCTCTTGAGAAATTTAATTTCATGAACCTCAGTGCCTGTTCTCACGTTATGGAATGGTGATGTTGCTCACCTCATCTACTTGATTTGAAGTTGAAATACAAGACTGTATGTAAAACACTTCATTTGATGACGTGTCCAAGTACCCACTCAAAATAAGAATTTCTTTGAGATAAATCAAGCATCAAATTGTCAAATGAGGCTATTTTGGGAGAATTTGATATTGCCCTGTCTACTAATGTGAATTCAATTTCAGGCACTGTAATGGACATAAAGAAGTAAAAATTTGCTTTCCTCCTCCCAAGAAACTTACAATCCAATGGGGAAGACAATAAAATTTCATAAATGATGTACCAAAAATGTTAGAGGAATAAAGAAGAAGGAAATATTACAAGTAGTTTGATGTGTGGGAGGGTATTGTTGAAGGCAGTTCTGTCTAAGTTAATCCTAGAAGACCAAGTAGGAGTTTAATTAGCTGAAATCATAGGAAAACTCATATTCCTGTTGCAAGAAATGGTGGAAGCAAAGGATGAATAGTGGTAATGGCAGGATAGGGAACTAAGGCATATTGAACCCTTTGTGTGTGTCAGGCATACGTGTCAGGGCATTGTACGTGTTGTATTACTGAATCCTCATAGCAGCTGCTTAGTAATGATCATCCCCTTCTGTTACTATGCTTCTGGCTGTTTACTGAGCATTTCTTCTGTGCCAGACACTCAAAAATATTTACATGTAGTCTCACTTAATCCTTATGGCAGCGCTGTGACATATGTACTATTATCATCCCCACTTCACAGATGAAAAAATTCAAGCTCAAAGAGTTAAAACAATTTGTCAAAGGCCAAAGAGTTAGTAGAAGAAGCTGGCATATGAATCTAGCTTGACCTCTGACCCTGTGTGTTTAAAGGTATTAAACAATATGGCTATGCTTTTATAGCTAACAAGAGAGAGAATCAGTTTTTGAACATAGATCAACCTGACTCAGAAGTCTGTGTTTATTTTTCTGTAGAAGGCTAGCCCACAGCCTGGACCATAAGACCCTCAATGAGTAGTTATAGAAGGATGGAAAAAAAAAAAAAAATGAACAGACTGTCCTGGAAAAGTGATTCAACAGCTTAATATTTCAGCAGTTTTATTTGTTTTCTAAAATGTAATTGTGCTAAAAACAATTTATATTTCCTTAGAGGCAAAAATTGTAGATTCAGTGTAAAATATTTCAAAGCAATAATCGCTTTAATTTTAACTAAACACAGATCGATTGAGAATATGACAGAGTACTTCTTATTTGAATCATGCATATGATAGTAATAATTATAGTTGCATACACACAGAGTGTATCTTATTTGCTAAGCACTAAATACATAGATTAGCTCATTGAATGCTCACAGCATTTACCACCATTTTATTATTTTTGCATTATTTTGCATTTTTGCCGAACCATGTTTAATGAAAATAATATGGGTATATGAAAGAAAATCTACACTGAAAATTCCTACAGGTTTTTTTAGCTAGGATTTCACTGTAGAAATGATTTCTACTCTGCAGCCATGTCATTTGAGAGAAGAACCTTGAGAGGGACAATAGGGGCAAACTTTCTTGATGTAAAGGGCAGTTTCTTTTAGAATTCTCAAAAAGTATTCAGGTAGAAAAGACTCTGAATGATTCAAGGTGTCAACTCCTAGTTGCTATGCACCATGGGTAATGCTAGTAACTTGGTTTGGGAGACTCCAAATATCAATTTTGTCTATTATGTCTCTATTTTTTTTTTTTCTTATGCTAGTCTGCATTCTGAGAACCCTGTATTATCTCCATATACCTTACAAATTATAAAAAGGAAGCCCAGGATCATAAATGTTATATAACTTGCTGAAGGTTCCACAGCCAGTGGAGCCAGGTTTTTAACCACAATGCTACATGCCTTTCTATGGCAGGTGATGATGTTACCTGTTGATAGAGGTTTAACTTTCTCTTTGTTGGTCAAGAAAAAGTGACTAGTTGTTTGGTTTAGACTCTGTTTTTTTAAGAACATGGAAGTAATGCTGATGTTGTGAATATTTGTTCGCCCTTTCTTCCTTTCTATGCATTTTGCTTAAACCAGCCTCAGTAAATTGAAGTCAAAGGCTTTGTGCTCACTATTATTCTAGAAAGCCTTTTTCCTTCTCTCTTCCTTTGTCAGATAAACTCTGAGAATATTTACAGCTGTGAAATTTGGGAGTATGATCTAATCTACCCAGGGGTAAAAAAGAAATCAGCTGCAGAAGTTTACCCCACGAAGTATGGGCCCTGTCTTTCAATCCTGTGCAATTAAGAGTCTGCTTCCCAGGAAGAACACTCTGGAGACAGTACTCTGTTGTCTCTTTAAGAATAGGGCTCTAAACCAAATACCATCTCAGAAACTTTCATCTGGCTGTAAGTTCTAATTTTATGACATTCTAGCCTCAGTTTATAAATAATAAATATTTTGAGAAATTGTGGAAATATGGAGTTTTTTTCATAGAAAATTAATTTGACATTAGTAATAGTAAAATATACTGTTGGAAATGCTATTTTTTTCCAGTCATTTCTTTATATCTTGCCCTTTGATTTTTCACCCAAAGATATGTCCTTATTCAAGATGACTATGGGGTCTTTCCTCAGAAGGAAGATTGGGCAATCTACTTC
Organism: Orycteropus afer afer; assembly: GCF_000298275.1. NCBI lineage: Eukaryota > Metazoa > Chordata > Mammalia > Tubulidentata > Orycteropodidae > Orycteropus > Orycteropus afer. The sequence goes on along the minus strand of NW_006922188.1, from coordinate 882,571 downwards.
CGTAGAAATACCACCCCAAGGAGGAGTCGCTATGAGTTGAGATTGACTCGACGGTGATGAGTTTGGTTTTTGGTTTATGGAGTCCCCGAGTGGTGGAAAGGGCTATGTGCTCAACTCCTAACCTGTAGGTTGGCAGCTCAAACCCATCCCAAGGTGACTCAGAAGAGAGGCCTGTGATCTGCTTCCCAAAGGTCACAACCTTGAAAACTTTACAGAGTGCATGTCACCTCTGCACACTTAGGGTCACCATTGGTTGGGATTGACTTGATGGCAGTGGGCTTTGTTTTTGGATTTTATCCTTCCCAATTGGTAACTGAGGCATCAGACATTCATTGTTGGTGGCACTTGACTGCACTCATCTACAAAGAACCCCCAAAAGAGTTGTCAGGAAACCAGAAAGGAAGTGAAATTCTGGTATATGTTGCCTGTGGTTGAGGAACACTATTATTATTAGGGGGAGTTCTGGTGCTGTAGTGTCTAGGGCACTTGACTGGTAACCAGAAGGTAGGCGGTTCAAACCCACCAGCTACACCTTGGAAGGAAGGTTGGGCGATCTACTTCCGTAGTGATACTGGCTTGGAAGCCCAAGGAGGGGTCGCTATGAGTTGGTGACGACTGGATGGCACATATTAACGTCATTATTTTTAGGAATGAATTAAAATGCTGTAAAACAATAGATCTCTCTGTCACTACCAGTTCCAGTTCTGTCCAGCTAGCTGAGGCAGTTTAAGTTTGACCCTTACTGAAAGCCAGGCTGACCACTCCCTGTTTTGTGGGAATTAGGGTTTGTGGCTGGGAACTTTCTTGTGGATATTCTATATATCTGCATTCTCATTCCCAAACACACAGATGTGTCCAGAGAGAGCCATGTGATTCAATCTAGGCCAGTCATTGCAGTTAAGAGTTTGAAGGTCTGTGATTGGCAGCCTCAATCCAGAATGCATGAGTCAGGTGGAAGAGGCAAGTTATCCAAAGAAAATAGTGGTACTGGACAGACAAGAACAGCAATAGACACACTGGAGAAGTGTGATGACAAAATCAGAGCCAGGAAAGGCAGGAGAAAACATGATTTCCGTTAGAGAAAGGAGTAGACAGTGGCCAGTGTGCAAGTTAAGAATTAATTTACTCAGCTGTTAACAGTGATTTTCTTGTGGGGGTGAGGGGCAATTTTGAGGAAATTATCACTTTTTATGCCATATAATTCCATGGTATTTACATTTCCTATGACATTTATTAGGAGCTCTGGTAGCATAGTGCCTAAGGCACTTGACTGCTAACCAGAAGGCTGGCTGTTCAAAGCCACCAGCCACTCCTCGGAAGGAAGGTTGGGCAATCTACTTCTGTAGTGATATTGCCTCGGAAACCCAAGGAGGGGTTGCTGAGTCCGGTCCGACTCGATGGGAAATAAGAACAACAACAACATGACATTTATTTAGTGTTTTTGAAATTAGAAAACAGTATTCCTTTAAGAAATATTTTAAATGAATGCACCAACACACGCATCTAGTACAGGGGATATAATGGTGAACAAGACAGACATATTTCCAAGAAACTTACTGGAGAAGACTTAGTTAAAGGGAATTTCTACGGTGGGAACTTAGAGAACTTTATGCTGTTTTGAGGAACTGCTGAGGTGCATGTAGTTTCAACTGACCAAAAAAAAAAAAAAAAAACCTTAGGAATTAAATTGTACAACACAACTAGTACAGTCTGCCTATGTCCAAAAGAAGCCATCCTGTAAGTGTTAGCTTTCTTTCCTCTTTCTTAGTTTTCAAATTTCTCAGGATACTAGTCATTCCTGGTTTAAAATATGAGAACTGAATTACCAGGGACATTATCATTTGGAGGATCAATGACATTGCCTCTGTCCATTAGTATATAATCAAATTCATTAAGCACATTTAGATAATGACTTACATGCAAGTGGATGGTATTTTCTCCCTCAAGGGCTCGAGGACTTATTGACGACAAAAGGTAGAACTAAAAAGACAGGTAGAGGTTATCATGGATCCAGGAGAGAGAAAACCTGAGACTCTTAAGAACTAAATGTAGGATTTTCCTATCCATTACTGATTTGGTAACTTTCATGTAGATCATACTAAACAATTTCTCTTTATTAATGAAATGGCTTTTTGCATTGAAAATCATTGAAGGTGATGTCCTAAAAGCTTATTCCTGAAGAAGGATCAAGGGATTGATTCTGTCTGATCATATCCCACTTGCCATTCAGAGTGAACTGCATGGAAGGGTGTGATCACCATTCACATGGAAGTACTAGGGCTAAATTAAGTCAGGAAAGTGTTTCCCAACATGAGGTAGGGGTGGTGCTGTGGTGGGAAAAACAAACCCAGCCAAACCAGTTGCCTTCTATAGGTTCAGACTCATGGGGACCCCATGTGTTGTGGAGTAGAACTGCTCCGTTGGGTTTTCTTGGCTGTAATCACCAGGCCTTTCTTCCTCAGTACTGCTGGGTAGGTTTGAACTGCCAAACTGTAGGTTAGTCTAGTGCAAACCGTTTGCAGAAGTACTAGGGCTAAATGAAAAAAGGGCAGTGTTGCCCAGTATGAGGCAGGTGTGGAGGTAGTGAAACAAACCCAAACTAAACTCTGTCGCCATTGAGTTGATCTTGACTCATGGTGACCTCGTGTTACAGACAGGACTTTGAAACGGTTTATTCTGGCTCGACCCCATGAGCCAGACTAAAGTGATTGGAAGCCCTGGTTGCAGAGTAGAATTAAGATCCATAGGGAAGATTACAGCCAAGAAAACCCTATAGGGCGGTTCTACTCTGTCCCATGAGGTCTCTGTGAATTGAAATCGACTTGACAGCACGTAACAACAGTAGTCTTTACAGAAGCACATTACCAGACCTTTCTTCCAGGGCACCACTGGGGTCAGTTCAAACTGCTAACCTTTCAGTTAGTAGAAGAGCGCAAACCATTTGTGCCACCCAAGGACCCATAGTGGAAAATCAGAAGGCTGGAAAATGTCATGAGGCAAATCCAGTGTTAAAGGGAAGGTGCAGAGGACAGACTCGAGAGCACTCTGAGATCAGTCTGTTAGAAAGGCTGAGGCAGCTGGTGTAGTTCTGAGGGGCTGCACAGGCACCAGGCAGTGTCTGGTATGCTGTGAGAAGAGCATACTCTAGTGGCTCAAAGGCTGCACTGTCCAATTCACTGCCAAGCAATGAAAAAGGCATGAAGGCAGGGTGAATCATTTTATTTTTATAGAGAAATTGAGCAGGATAATATGAAAGGAATTGGATTTTTTATTTCAGTAAAAAACAAACAAAAACTCCAACCCTTGTTTCAGAACAGAAGGTAGATTTGACTAGAACAAGAGTAACTAGTTGTCATCTAGTCAGTTCTGACTCATGGTGACCCCCTGTGTTGTAGAGGAGAACTGCACTAAGCAGATCATCAAGTCTTTCTTCCTCTGAGTGGGTTCAAACTATCAACCTCTCAGTTAGTAGTCAGGTGCTTAATTTTTTGCACCACCCAGGGACTCCAGGCAAGACTGTCATTAATTGCCATCGAGTCAGTTCTAACTTATGATGGCTCCAAGTGTGCAGAACAGACTGCTTCATATGGTTTCCAAGGCTGTGACTTCTCAGCAGTAGATCCCAGGCCTCCAGGGATCTGGAGCACCACTCCTTCTGTTAGTAGTCGGTGCTTAACCATTTGGGCCGTTCAGGGACTAGATCTATCGAAAGAAGCAGCCTTCTGTCCTATGTATGCTTTATAGGAAGAAAATAGAACCATTTTTCTTGGTCTTAACAGACTTGGGAACCACAGGAACTTTCCTTTAAGAGAGTTCCAATTGTTTCATCTCAAAGTTTCTACCAGCTGCCAGAATTTAGGATTCTAGTTTGGAGAATGCTTGAAAGCAGCCTGTTTGCTTTGTAAACCATGTATTCCCAGGCTCAGTCCAACACCAACAAACCAAACACACTGCCTTGGAGTCGGATCCGACTCATAGTGACCCCTCCTTGGGTTTCTGAGGCAGTATCACTATGGAAGTAGATTGCCCAACCTTCCTTCCGAGGAGTGGCTGGTGGGTTT
>NW_006922188.1:861686-877440 GCF_000298275.1 Orycteropus afer afer | reverse complement strand
AGCTCCCATGGACAAGGTAGAAAGTCCATGGGAAGAAGAGGAGCAGTCTGAGGACTTCTTAGTGAATGTACCCCTCCAGACTGACGAGCTGGAGACCTCTCTTTGCTCTCTTTGACTGATATTAGAGATTGTTATGAAAGGTAGATTGTTTTCCATTCTAGAGACCAAACTGGGATGATTCATAGACTGTGGACTTTGGATGGTTGTTGGAGGGTGGTTAACACTCCTATAGCTTCATCTCAAACCACTCTGTCCTTTCTTTACTGTGCTTCAGCCATGCTGGCCTTCTTTGAGATCCTTTAGTCCACAAGTCATTTCCTCCCCAGGGACATCACCTATGCTGTCCCTGTGACTGGAATGTCCTGCTCACAGCTCTTCACTTGGCTGATTGACTTAGTTTTTAATTCATACACTTCCAGCCACAACAGGGATCACCTAGCTTTCTTCAACTTTCATTTCCAAATTCTTTCTGGAGGATATTTGACTGGTCCAGCTTGGGTCAGGTATCCAAACACAAATGGGCTGGAGATCTAGCTCATAGAGTAAACATAACTCCTGGAAGTCCATCCCTACAGGTGGGCAGTTAGTTTCGGAAAGAGGTCTCATCACCGGTGGGGATCTACTTCCAGAGGTGGCAGTTCAGAGGATGACTACAGAGATGTGTACCAAAACCAAACCAAACTCACTACCATTGAGTCGATTCTGACTGATAGCGACCCCCATTGGGTTTCCAAGGTGGTAATCTCTACTGAAGTAGATTGCTCCAACTTCCTTCCATGGAATAGCTGGTGGGTTTGAACCACCAACTTCTGGTTAGCAGTCAAATGCCTTAGGCACTATGTCACCAGAGCTCCTTAGAGGTGTGTCCAGAGGGGAGAAAGTGAGGCAAGAGGTGTGCTCCTCAAGCTCTAACTACTGTATGTTTATTTACCACCTGTTTTTATAAGAGTTAGCCTCTGAGTGTGACATTCCCAGAGATTGACAGGAGGAACTACTGAAAAGGCTGGCTAGGGTGAAACATTTGTGGTGGATACCTGGTAGCAGTTTCTGATGCAGATTCTTTCACTAGTTTAGGCATGGAGATGGTCTTAAGCAGCTCTCTGCACCTCTTTCATTCTTCTCTCCCTTTTGTGAACAAAGGAACACATTTTAAAATAGTTGTAGTTAGGTTAGGGTGTCTTCCCAGAGATAGTAATTGTTCCTTAAAGGGCTGGATCTGATGTTCCTGTTGGCCTCATTAGAAATAGGCTCAGCCAACCATGTTAGCTGAACCCTGCACTTACCTGGGACTCTCTTTAATCTCCTGGCCCTAGAATTTTTCTATATACAACTTTATTTTACCCTTTATCTTGTGACACTTGCTTTGGCTATTATCTCCAGAAGTTAAACTATGTCAAAAGGTTTTTGAAAAATATAAGTATATTGCCCTCACTGGCTCATTGTCATGTGAATAAAAAGAGACAACTTCAAAGGCTGCAGCAGGTATTAAGAACAGTGTTTCTTTGTTGAATTCAGCCTGGCAAATCTTAATCAAAATGCTCCTCTTTGTCATAACCTCCACCCATGTTTCTGAAGGGCCTTTCAAACACTTTATTTTAGAATCTCTGTGTTTCATTTGGGTCTCTGTGGACATCACTCTTAAACTGAGAGAGGTACTATTATGCCCTCTCCTGGGCAGCTGTTTCTTTGCCACATACTCAAATTTTCCCAACACAGTTTTCTTTGTGCCTTTATTTAGTGTTGATTTTCAAAGAATTTTTCCTTTTGGACCTAGGGAAAATGAGGAAAGAAGTGGCTGTTCTGGGAAGTTGGCTGTTTAAGACAATAGTTACCTAGTAGGTTTCTTTTCCAGGAATAAACACTCAGATGTGGTTTTCAGTTCCTTTTTTTTTTTTTTTTTCTCTTAAACCATCTGGGTTAGGCTTTCCTACCTCCTTTTATAAGAGGAAAGGGTATGTATCATTAGGACAGAACAGATAAAAAAAAGAAATAGGACATGTGTAAGCTGTAATTGCCACTGTCTGTCTGTCTGTCATACTGTGGTGGCTTGCATGTTGCTGTGATGCTAGAAGCTATGCCACCGGTATTTTAAATACCAGCAGGGTCACCCATGGTGGACAGGTTTTAGCAGAATTTCCAGGCTAAGATATACTACTAGGAAGAAAGTAGGGCCTGGTAAAAATTAGCCAACGAAAACCTTGGGATCACAACAGATTACCAAACAGGGCCGGAAGATGAGCCCTCTAGGTTGGAAGGCAACAGTGGACTCAAGCATGCTGGTGATGATGAGAAGGAAATGGGATTGGCAGCATTCCATACTTTTATACATGGGGTCGCTGTGAGCTGACAACAAAACTGTGATCAATATGAAGTTTCAGCTCCTCTGGTGCTTGTTCTAGCCTTCCTTGGAGGCTCATCCTGACACCTGTCCCTGGGATGCAGTCAAAGATAGGATCAGAAGTTGAGTCTCTGCTGGATAAAGTGAATGTCTCAGTTCCCCTACTAGGGATCTTGACTGAGGAATTTTGGGAACACTATTTTAGGGTAGCTATGAGTGAGAACTGACTCGATGACAGTGGGTTTCTTTTATAATTTTCCAGGAGCTCTGGTGATGCAGTGGTTAAGGGATGTGGCTGCTAACCAAAAGGCCAGTGGTTCAAAGCTACCAGCTGCTCCACAGGAGACAGATGAGGCAGTCTTCTTCCATAAAGGTTTGTAGCCTTGGAAACCCTATGGGGCAATTCAGCTCTGTGTAATAGGGTCTCTGTGTGTCAGAATCAACTTGATGACAGTGGCTTTTTATTTTATTGTTTCCAAAAGCTTTATTTGAAAGTTTTGAATCTCATTATGGGCTATCAAGCTTGGACCATGTATATCAGGAATGGAAATGAAGTTGTAGTGACAATGCAGTTGTGGTAGCACTAGCAGAAAAGACATAACAAAGGCATGTGGGTATCAAAAGAAAACATGATCTTCAGTTGGGCAGGACACATCAAGGGAGAAGGAGCTATGGGAGGCACCAGACAGCAAGATGACAGATCAGGTAGACCTGAAGAAGGGCCTCATGGTACATGGAGTATCCCTCTTTTCAGATTCCTGCTTACTTTTAACCTTTGGTGTTGGTGGCTGGTCTTCCTAGTTTCTTCTGGGGCAAACCAGTTGCTGTTGGGTGGGTTCCAACTCACGGCAACCCCCTGTGTGTCAGAGTAGAACTATGCCCAAAGGATTTTCAATGGCTGAGAACCTTCAGAAGTAGATCACTACTAGATCACTAGTAGATCACTAAGGCCTTTCTTCCAAGGCATCTTTACACAAAACACCCAGGTAGACTCAAACCTCTAACTTCCATTAGCAGCCAAGTAAGTTCATCACTGACACTACCCAGGGATTCTGCTCTGGGGCAAAGGAAGATGTACTATGTTTGTGCCTTCTCCCTTTCTCCTCCAAGTTCATGGTCATGTATGCTTCCTCTACTATTCCTATCAAAAACTACTCTCAAGAAAGGAACTTACAAACTTGATTGTACTAAAATGAAAAGGCTTTCTGTACCCCCTAGGGCATTTTCCATTTACTAGAGAAAAAGTATTGAGCCATAGAACCATAAAATCTTAGAGTTTCCATATTTCAAATTTTCTTTGGCTACCTGCCTTTTTCTGTTTCCCATGTGCCAATAACATCTGCTATCTAAAATTTTAGCTTCTTTTCTTTCCCTAGTAATTAACTTACTTCTGATGATTTACCTTTTTTTATCCCATTAGATTGCAACTGAACAGTTTAATTAAAACAGACAATACAGGCATACCTCAGAGGTACTGCGGGCTGGGATCCAGATCACCATGATAAAGCAAACACCGCGATAAAGTGAGTCACACATATTTTCTGGTTTCCCAATACAAATACAAGTTATGTTTACACTATACTGTGTAGTCGATTAAGTGTGTAATAGTATTAAGAAAAATTCTGAAATATTTTGAGAATTATCAAAATGTGACACAGACACAAAGTGAACTCATACTGTTGGGAAAATGACATAGATAGACTTATTCAATGTAGGGTTGCCACACACCTTCAATTTGTTAAAAAAAAAAAAAAAAGCAGTATCTGCAAAGTGCAGTAAAACAAGGTATGCCTGTACAAAGTTATAGTTAAATAACTCACTACAGAAGCTTGCTTTTACATGTAAATAAGTACACTTCACAGTTTTTACCCCAAAGGTTATGTACTCTCTTTTATGTTCTGAACTCCCTTTTAGGGAGTTCTCAACCTGCTTGGCCTTTTGGGAGAGCCTCAGCTTCTCCTGTGACTGTGGGATCTATGCCATCTCCCCATTCTAAACCTATCTCACAGTGGCCTCAATACCCTTTTGGTTTCCAAGTAGGGGGAATGTCAGTAGGACAGTGCTGTTTATAGGTAAACGTTGAATTGTTCTTTCTTCTAGGAGTGGTGGATCTATGTTGCCAAGGTACTAATAAAAAAAGGAGTCAAGTATCTAACATGGCAGGAGATTGACCAGTTGCTAGACAAAAAGAAGAGGTTGTTGTTGTTAGGTGCCGTCAAGTCGTTTCCGACTTATAGTGACCCCATGCACAGCAGAACGAAACACTGCCCGATCCTGCGCCAGCCCCACAATCCCTGCTATACTTGAGCCCATCATCACAGCCACCATGTCAATCCATCTCGTTGAAGGCCTCCCCCTCTTTCGTCGACCCTCCACCCTACCAAGCATGACATCCTTCTCCAGGGAATGGTCCCTTCTTACAACGTGACCAAAATAGGTGAGACGAAGTCTGGCCATTCTTGCTTCCAAGGAGCATTCTGGCTGCACTTCCTCCAGGACAGATCTGTTAGTTCTTTTAGCAGTCCATGGTACTTTCAGCATTCTCCGCCAGCACCACAACTCAAAAGCATCAACTCTTCTTCGGTCTTCCTTATTCATTGTCCAGCTCTCACATGCATAAGAGGCGATTGGAAATATCACGGCTTGTGTCAGGCACACCTTAGTCCTCAAGGAGATATCCTTGCTCCTCAGCACTTGAAACAGTTCCTTCCCAGTTGACTTTCCCAATGCTACACGTCATCTAATGTCCTGACTGCTCCTTCCATTGGCATCGATTGTAGAACCAAGCAACGTGAATTCTTTGACAACCTCAGTCTTTTCTCCATTTATTGTGATGCTGCTCATTGGTCCAGTTGTGAGGATTTTTGTTTTCTTTATATTGAGATGTAATCCATACTGCAGACTGTATTCTTCAACCTTCATCAGTAGGTGCCTTAAGTCATCCTCACTTTCAGCAAGCAAAGTTGTATCGTCTGCATATCTCAGGTTGTTAATGATTCTTCCTCCAATCCTGATACCACGTTTTTCTTCATATAGTCCAGCTTCTCGGATTATTTGCTCAGCATATAGATTGAATAAGTGTGGAGAAAGGATACAACCCTGACGCACTCCCTTCTTGATTTTAAACCATGTAGTGTCCCCTTGTTCTGTTCCAATGACAGTCTCCTGGTCAAGGTACAGATTCCTCATGAGTACAATCAAGTGCTCAGGAATTCCCATTCTTCTCAATGTTATCCATAATTTGTCATGATCCACACAATCAAATGCCTTTGCATAGTCAATAAAACACAAGTAAACATCTTTCTGGTATTCTTTGCCTTGAGCCAAGATCCATCTGACAACAGCTATGATATCCCTTGTTCCACGTCCTCTTCTGAATCCACCTTGAACCTCTGGAAGTTCTCTGTCAATATACTGCTGCAAATGTTTCTGAATTATCTTCAGTAAGATCTTACTTGCGTGTGATATTAATGATATTGTTCTATAATTTCTACATTCTGTGGGATCACCTTTCTTTGGAATGGGCACAAATATGGATCTCTTCCAGTCAGTTGGCCAGGTAGCTGTCTTCCAAATCTCTTGGCATAACTGAGTGATTGCCTCCAATGGGGCATCTGTTTGTTGAAATATCTCAATCGGTATGCCATCAATTCCCGGAGCCTTGTTCTTCGCCAGTTCTTTCATTGCAGCTTTGACTTCTTCCTTCATTACCATTGGTTCTAGATCATAGCAAAAAAGAAGAGGAGGTGACTAGATATTAATGGAATTTTAAAGGAACATTAGAATTCTCCAGGAGCTAAGTAAAATACAAGCCAGTGATCTTATCTTTGACTATACTAGAGAATCACCTGGTACTCCTTGCCTCGTGCACAAACCAAAACCCACTGCCATCTAGTTGATTCCAACTCATAGCACTGTTATAGGAGAGGGTAGAACTACCCCATAGGGTTTCCAAGGTTGTATATCTTTTTTTTTTTTTTTTCAATTGTGATTTGGGTGAAAATTTACAGAGCATATTCACTTTCCATACAGCAGTTCACATACACTTTGTCTCATGACATTGACCATAATTCGCCACAATGCAACAGCTCCCCTCCCACTTCCTCCCAACAGTCACTTCTTCCCTGTGTCCATCCCTCCGTGTACCCCCCTGAGCTGTCTCCCTGTGTATAAACAGCCCTTCTTTCTTCCATGATTGTTCTCTCCAAGGAGTGTATCTACCTCAGGTAAATGTTCAACTCATATGCAAGGCTGTACAGCTGTACATCTTATGGAAGCAGAATGCCACATCTTTTTCTCATGGAGTGGCTGGTGGGTTTGAGCTGCTTTCTTTTCAGTTAGCAGCTGAGTGCTTTAACCACACCACCACCGGAGCTCCTTGAACAACCAGCTACAGGAGTTCTGATTTTATTGGTTTGGGACAGGGTCTAAGCATCAGTATTATTAAAACTCCTCAGTCTACCATGCAGTCAAAGTTGAGAACTACTGATCTAGGATCAAACAGGATTTCTGATTTTTCAGAACACAGGCAGAAAGTGTTATTCTTTCCAACTGAGGGAAATTAAGATACTGTCTTACACTGTATAAATCTGCACTCTGTATCTCACTGGAGCGGAGTCCTAGAAACTGATTTTATATCAGCACTCTCCCCCCCCCCCAAAAAAAAGCCAAAAAACCCAAACTCATTGCCATTGAGTCAGTTCTGACACCTGACTGATACACGGCAATCCCAGATTGTCAGAATAGAACTGCCCCGAGCGTTTTCTTGGCTGTAACTGGAGTGAAAGCGGATCATCAGGCTTCTCTCTGCAGAACCTCTGATGGGTTTTACAAGCCTCTCAGGTGATGCTAACATAGATGATCCATTGAGTTCATGTTGAAAACACCAGAATAGAAGGAGGAGAGAACATCTTCCTATGCATCTGTTGTTAATGATAAACATGTTATTCTCTTTAACCAATATTATCCCATTGAATACTTAAGTGCACTAAGGTAAAGGAGATGAAATTACTTGTCTAGGAACACATAGCTAATAAATAGCAAAACCAGATATCCAACATGTGCATTTAGCTGAAGTACGAGGGATGATGAAAGCCTTACCCACAAACTCTTTTTCCTAAGGTTTTCCATGCATCTTGTTGGGATACCAGTTGACCCCGAGGGTCAGTAGCTCTTGGCTTGAAGTAGGGGAGTGGGAGGACTACCCTGAGGAGCTGAGAGAAGCACAGCTGCTGCCATGGCCTGGCCTGGGCAGGGCAAGGTTCTGGGGAGATGCTGTGTCCAAACGATCTTCCTGGTGCTGCGAATTCCTAGGTCAGCCAGTCTTGCTTGTAAGAAAAAGCCAACAATTTTAGAGTAAATTATAAAGGCTCACTGCTTTAAGTCTTGTTTTTTCCTGATGTCTATCAAATGTCAATCCTTTTTGTCCTGGTAGGGAAATACACCCTCTACCAGTTGGGAGGATCTGAAATCTCCACAAACACCCATTTGTGACTATAAATGTAACCTGGAGAAGGGTGGTGGTGTCAGAGTTGTAAGGGTTAGTGAATGGAGAAGGGAGGGAACTCAGGACAGTGATCTTGTCTGGGACGTTCCTGACTGCTGAGCAGCAGAGAAGCCCATTTCCTGTTAGTCATTCCTTCTCCTACTCTGTTCATCAGAAGCAAATATTTTCCCCCAAGTTCTACACATTTTAGCCTAAAGCAAATATAGCTTAGCCTTGGTTTAAGGCTCTCTGGATTCTGGACTAGGAGTGCCCTAGTGGTAGTGTGGTTAAAGCACTCAGATGCTAACCAAAAGGTTGGCAGTGCAAAGCTAGCAGGTGTTCTGAGGGAGAAAGATGAGGCAGTCCGCTTCCATAACGATTTCTAGCCTTGGAAACTCGGTAGGGCAATTCTAACCTGTCCTATATCAGAATCAACTTGGTGGCTGTGAGTTTCCTTTTTTGGGGGAGGAGTATTCTGGACCTATACATTCTACTGCTTACTTGATGTTTCCTCGTGGATACCTCAGAGTCAATAACACCTGTTCATTATCTAGTACTCTCCTGATGTCAGGGACTAACTACCTTCTTCTTAGAGAGTTGTTCCAGGCCAAAACAGGGGCCAGCCTTGTCATCTCCCTCCCCTACTTCTCTCTATCCTCTGTTAAAACAAAAATCCTATTAAGCCAATAATAGAAATTGACCAAAGTTTATTCAACATATGATTTTTAAATTGACACAAAAATGTTTCTAACAAGAGATCAAAAATGCTGCAAAGAGGAAACATCTTTCACAGATTTTTATATTCCATCTTATCACTTGTAGTTATACATTGCCATGGAAAAAGGCCATAGTAAACTGACAAAATAATTTGTATTCATGTAGGATTCCATATAGCCTTACACTGAAGAACAATTAATCCTGATTGACCCTAAAACAGAGGTTTTTTTTTTTTTTTTGACATTTAGAGTTTCTGTTGTGGAAACTGCACACTGAAAACTCTTCAAAAGAGCGTAATGCCTACAGCAAAACATTCTTTTCTAATTAAGATTCACTATTGTTTTGTTGAAAGCTCTGGTAGCATAGTGCCTAAGGCACTTGACTGCTAACCAGAAGGCTGGCCGGTCAAAGCCACCAGCCACTCCTCGGAAGGGAGGTTGGGCAATCTACTTCTGTAGTGATACTGCCTCGGAAACCCAAGGAGGGGTTGCTATGAGTCGGTCCGATTCGACAGCACACAACAAAACATTGTTTTGTTAGGAGTTCTGGTAGCGTAGTGCCTAAAGCATTTGACTGCTAACCAGAAGGATGGCAGTTCAAATCCACTTGGCACTCTGTGGAAGGAAGACTGGGCAATCTACTTCCATAAAGATTTAAAAGATTTACCCCCTCTGAAACCCAAAGGGGATCACTATGATTTGGAATTGACTCAATGGCAGTGAGTTTGGTTTGGTTTGATTTTGTTGTTTCATTAAAGAGCCTAAGTGGTGTAGTGGCTAAAGTGCTGTATTGCGTACCAAAGGTCAGTGGTTTGATTACAGCCTTAGAAATCTGATTACAGCCTTGGAAATCCTATGTCCGTCCTATGGAGTGGCTATAAGTCAAAGTCATTTCCATGGCAATGGGTGTGGTGTTGGTATTGTTTGACTTAATGGGTTTTTAGTAAACCAGTTTTCTCAAGTTTCAAAGATCATTTCAGGATGATAGCTTGAATGGGTCACCACAACCTGAATAAAAACCAAAAACCAAACTCATTGCTGTGAAGTTGGCTCCGACTGAGAGCAAGCCTTCCTTGGGTTGCTAAGGCAGTATCGCTACCGAAGTAGATTGCCCAATCTTCCTTCTGAGGAGTGACTGGTAGGTTTGAACCGGCAGCCTTCTGGTTAGCCTTAGGCACTACGCCACCAGAGCTGGAACCCATAAGTAATTAGGATTCCAAGAAAATTGAAAATGTCACTCTTCAATTCAGTGTCATTGTTCTAGTTCAAAGCATGATTATAACTCATCTGGACAACAGTAGCCCTTTTCTCACTGTTTCTCCTCCTTCCTGCCCTTTCCATCCATTCTTCCCCTGTGTCAGAAAAGCAATCTTTTCAAAATACTGATTTTTGTTTTAAACCTGCTGATTTTTGTTTGTTTATTTGTTTTAGAATAAATATTTAAATGTTTGACTTTACCTTTCAGTCTTGACCCTGCCTGCCTCTCCAGCCATAACTTGGAGCTCTTTCTCCTTTGCTTTCTAAATGCCTTACATACTGGTCTCCTTTGGTTCCTTGAACGTTTCATATCTACTTCTTCAGGGCTTTTGTATTAGTTCTTCCTGCTGCTTGTTCTCTTCTCCTTTTGCCTCATTAATGCTTCCTCATCCTTCAGATCTGTACTCAAATGTCATTCTCATGAGTCTCCTTTTCTGTCTCTCCCAAGCCAGCTTGTGTCTTCCAGCAGTGCACCCCGACTTCCTGCATAAAACTTCCAACTGCTTACCCAAGTCTGAAAGGAGCCATGGTGGTGCAAATGGTTAAGCATGCTGGGCTCTGCTTGAACTCATCCAGCGACTCCATGGAGGAAAGACCTGGCAATCTGCTTACAGCAAAGAAAACTCTATAGAACAGTTCTACGCTGTCACATGGGGCTAGTATGAGTCAGAATTGACTCCAAGGCACTCAACAACAAAACAATATTCAAGTCTGCAATGCAAAGGTGGGTCTAGACCTGTTTTGTTCACTTCATGTCTCCTTTGTATCTCAAGTGCCTAGCACATTCCAGGTATTCAATACATATTAGAGTATGAGGAAATAAAGGAATAGAAAACAATAGACATAACACTAGTACCCCTCCACACTCACTTTCATTCTTGTTTAAACACATGTACACATTTCATCCAGTTAGGCAGAAGATGACTCTAGTATACTCTTTGAAATCTTCAGTTTCTCAACTCAACATTTTAATATGTCTGGCTCAAATATGAAAAGACTATGATTAAGAAGAACACAGTGTCAGGATTGGAGGAAGACTCATTAACAACCTGCAATATGCAGATGACACAACCTGGCTTGCTGAAAGCAAAGAAGACTTGAAGCACTTACTGATGAGGAACAAAGACTACAGCCTTCAGTATGAACTACACCTCAACCAAACAAAAACAAAAATCCTCACGAATGGACCAATAAGCAGCATCATGATAAATGGAGAAAAGGTTGATGTTGTCAAGGATTTAATTTTACTTGGATCCACAATCAATGCCCATGGAAGCAGCAGTCAAGAAATTGGAGGTCGTATTGCTCTGAGCAAATCTTTGGCACTTTGAAGACTAAAGTGCACCTGACCAAAGCCATAGTATTTACCCAACCTCA
This sequence comes from Orycteropus afer afer, assembly GCF_000298275.1. Lineage (NCBI taxonomy): Eukaryota > Metazoa > Chordata > Mammalia > Tubulidentata > Orycteropodidae > Orycteropus > Orycteropus afer. Next base: position 866,267 of record NW_006922188.1, on the reverse strand, counting down.
TATGTATACGAAAACTGGACAGTGAGTAAGGAAGACCAAAGAAGAAATGATACATTTGAATTGTAGTGTTGGTGAAGAATATTGAAAATACCATGGACTGCCAGAAGAACAAACAAATCTGTCTTAGAAGAAGTATAGCTGGAATGCTCTTTAGAAGCAAGAATACCACACTTCGTCTCATGTACTTTGGTTATGTTGTCAGGAGGAACAAGTCCTTGGAGAAGGATAGCATGATGGTAAAGTAGAGGCTCTGTGAGAAAGGGGAAGACCCTCAACAAGAGGGATTCACAGAGGGGCCCCACAATAGGCTCCAGCATAGTGATGATTGTGAAGATGGCCCAGGACCAGGCAGTGCTTCCTCCTGTTTTACATGGTCAGTGAACTGTGATCTCCTGCTTATAAAATGCTTTCTACTGTTGTATCCTGCTTGAGCTTCTTAAGGACTTTGTGAAGTAGGATGATTGCTATTAGTGTCTTTATTTGCAGAAGAGGAACCTGGAGCTCAAGGAAATTAAGTGATTTGCCCAAGGTTACAGCTGGAAAGATGAGACATAAAAGGGGAAAAGAGCCTTCATTATATGAATTTTATCTACCACAGGGAGCTCCAGTGATTGTGTGGTTAAATCATTGGTTACTAAACAAAATGTCAGTGGGTCCAACCCACCAGCCACTCTTTGGGAGAAAGATGAAGCAGTCTACTTCTGTAAATATTTACAGCCTTGGAAACCCTATGAGGCAGTTCTGCTCTGTACTGTAGGGTCACCATGAGCCGGAATTGACTTGATGGCAGTGAGTTTGGTTTTGGTTTTGTGTACCATAAAGTGATGTTGATCATTAATAATAATAATAATAATAGTAGTAGTAGTAGTTAATTTACTGAATGTTTGAAGTATGTTACATGTTGTACTCTGTAAGCTATCTTATATGAGGTGGTAGGACTAGGAGATTTTCTTTGCAAATGGGGAATCTGAACTTCCAAACCCACTGGCTTTGAGTGAATTCTGAGTCATAGTGACCCAATAGGACAGAGTAGAACTGCCCTCATAATTTCAAAGGCTATAAATCGTTATGGAAGCAGACTGCCTCATCTTTCTCCCACTGAGTGGCTGGTGGGTTCTAAGTGCTGGCCTTTTGGTTACCAGTTGTATGCTTTAACTACTGTGCCACCAGAGCTCCTAAACTGAGCTTCACAGTGGTAAAATAACCTGCCCTGGTGGTGCAGTGGATAAGCGCTCAGCTGCTAACTGAAAGGTCAATGGTTGGAACCCACCAGCTGCTCTGTAGGATAAAGTATGACAGTGTGTTCCTATAAAGATTATAGCTTTGGAAACACTATGGGACAGTTCTACAGTGTCCTACAGGGTCACTATGAGCCAAAATTGACTCAATGGCAATGGGTTTAGATTTGATGGAAATAGTTAATGTGCTTGGCTGCTAACTGAGCTGTTTGAGTCTACCCAGAGGTCCCTTAGAAAAAAGTCTTGATGTTCTGCTTCTGAAAAATCAACCCTTGGAAACCTTAATGGAACACAATTCTACTCTGACACAAAAGGAGTCACTATGAGTCGAATTTGATTTGAAAGCAATTGGTGGGTTTTTGTTGTTGTTGTTGTTGCTGTTTGTTTGTTTATTAAGTGGTATATACCAAAAACCCAAACTCACTGACGTAGAGTCAGTTCTAACTTGTAGTGATCCCCATTGGGTTTCCAAGGCTATTATCCTTGGAAGCAGACTGTCTCATCTTTCTTCTGTGGAAAGGCTGGTGGGTTTGAACCAACAACCTTTCGGTTAGCAACCAAATGCCTTAAACACTAGTCCACCATGGATATAAAACCCAGGCACTCTAGCCTGCTCCTCATAACTTGCTATTCCTATTTTTTTTTGGTATAGGAATTCCTGGCTTCGTAGATATATGTTGAATATTCTTTACCTGGTTCTCATATATGGAGCATATGTTTTTTTTAAAAAAAGAAAAGTATATCTTTATTTTTCAATGTTCATTCATCTTGCTTGGTGATTTCTGCTTTTCCTGAAGTGCTCCATTTTTTATGGAGCACATAAAAAGTATTGCATCAACAATAAAAACAAAAACAAACAAAAAACTCAAATTTTACTGAAGAGCAAGTCTGAAATCTAGGCCCAGATAATTTTCTGGTTGAGTATGTTTTGTGATTCTCTAGTGCTGCTGTAAGAGAAATATCACAATTTGGATGGCTTTAATAAACAAAAATTTATTCTCTTATAGTTTAGGAGGCTAGGAGTCCAAAATCAGAGTGCCTATCCTAGGGGCCTGGTGAAGACCCTCAATCTTGTGCTACAGTTCTGCCTCTTACTCCAGGCTCACTGGATCTGGAGGCATCTCATAACTCAGATGGCTGCTGGGTGCAGAGGCTGATGAACCTATGGTCAGCAAGTAGAATGGTGCAATCCCAAGACCAACAGGCACACAGCAGACCACTTGTTCAAGTCCAGGAACTATCCCCAACTTGGCAGGCAACATGGCAGGCTATTGTTTAAAGTCCAAGAACTAGGGACGAAGACTCAGCCAAATGCAGGATCCAAAGTGTGCCAAAGAGCTAGAGACCTTCCTCAAAGCTCCCCCATATATACTGGAAGCAGGCCACACCCCAAAGGCAACTACTTAGCTGCTCATAGCAGATTCCAACATGAAGTTGGTTATCATGGAGAATAACTGCATCCCACTGCCAAACTACTCAAAGTCATGGCCCAGCCAAGTTGACACATGATCTTAACTACCATAGTATGTAATCATCTTTTGCAACAAGTGCTTAGTTTTTTTCTATTCCAATCTTTAGGTAGATACCGACAGAGATTACATTAATTGTTCTGGGTTGAATCCATATTAGTTATTCAGGTAAGCTGATTGGTAGGCTAGAAATGTCTCCAACTGAAATTTGGGCCTAGCTTTGTCATTTATCTGTGTCACATACAGCAAGTCACTTAACCTTTCTGAACCCTTCTCTTCATCTATAAAATAAGATAATAGCTTTTGCCTGTGATCAGTCATCCTGAATTGTGAAGCATCATTCTATCATAAAGGAATTATCATCTTGTTCGTCTTTTCAGAAAAGGAAGGAACACAAAATAGAATGTTTTCATTAATACTTTCAAGGGGCAGGCTAAAGATACGAACTCTTCTGTCTAATTAGCCAGATGGTGCCACTAAATACATTGAATAAGTTTCCACGTGTCCAATGTGTGATGGAGCCCAGAGGCAGGTTGGTGTGAGGGGAGTAAAAGAAGGAAAAACAGAATGGTTCCTCTTCTATAGGCTTTGGATTGAATATACTGGTGTGGCAAGAGTGCGGGGCTCACAGGAAGCTTGTTTCTCTCACATCTCAGCAGTCCTTAGGGATAGGAGTTTGTTGTTGTTGTTTTCATTTCTTATGTTTCAACTCAGCTTTGTTGGCAGTGTTTCTAGGATTATTTTGACGCCATGTCAGGGCTCACCGGGGAAAAGGTCATGATGAGTCTGCAATGACTTCCACAGACTTGGGAGGGCAGCCAGGTGGCCTTCCTGAGTGATTATTTGCTACCCTTTCTTCAGACCTATAGTATGGTGATGGAGAAGATGTTCAGAGCAAGGGGAATTTAGAAATCCTGGCTTGGGGACTGCCATTGCCCCCCTGTGTTTTTATGGTGCAAAAGCATCAGGATTGAAAGCTGACATTTTCATGGTTAGAAGTAAAAGTTATAATCAGTTAATGCACAAAGCATACTTGCCAACTTATTGTAGGCTTAGTAATTTGTAAAACAAGGCCTGCTCTTTGCAGTTATTTCTACAACCACTTGGCAGAGTTCCCATGACCTGGGAACCCAGAAGTGCTGAGGGTACTTGGAGATGTGTTATGAACTGGCAGAGGATATTAAACACAAGGTTTGCTTGGCCACCTTACAGACATTAATGCCTGGGAATTGGCCAGGCTGTGGGAAAAATCTTTATTTGCTGTTATTGTTACTTGCTGTCAAGTCAATTTCAACTCATAGCAACCTTGTATGACAGAGTAGAACTGCCCCATAGTGTCTCTCAGGCTGAAATCTTTATTGGAACAGATTGCAAGGTCTTTGCTTCAGTGGAGCTGCTGGTGGGTTCAAACTGCTGACCTTTTGGTTATCAGCTGACCTATTAGTAATTCTCCAGTTCATTAACAAGGATTTATTTTCAACTTAGTCCCTAAGTGGTGCAAATGGTTAATGCTTTCAGCTGCTAACTGAAAGGCTGGAGGTTGGAGTCCACCCGGAGACATCTTAGAAGAAAGACCTGGTGATCTACTGAAAAATCAGCCATTGGAAGCTTGATGGAGCACGATTCCACCCTGACACACATGGAGTGGTCATGAGTTGGAACTGACTTGATGGCAATTGGCTTACTTTTAATTTATACTAGTGTACTGGTCGGCCCAGAGTAGCAGGCCGGAAGAGCAGGAGAAAGGGGATAAAAGCCAGGAACCCGGACAGAAGAGCAGTCAGCCCCAGGGTTACAGGTGAGGAGAGACAACTCAGGGATGCCCAAAGTAGCAGGCAGGAAGAGCAGGAGAAAGGGGACTAAAAGCCAGGAAG
>NW_006922188.1:854261-858576 GCF_000298275.1 Orycteropus afer afer | reverse complement strand
TGAATAAGGAAGACCAAAGAAGAGTTGATGCTTTTGAGTTGTGGTGCTGGTGGAGAATGCTGAAAGTACCATGGACTGCTAAAAGAACTAACAAATCTGTACTGGAGGAAATGCAGCCAGAATGCTCCTTGGAAGCAAGAATGGCCAGACTTCGTCTCACCTGTTTTGGTCATGTTGTAAGAACGGACCATTCCCTGCAGAAGGATGTCATGCTTGGTAGGGTGGAGGGTCGACGAAAGAGGGGGGGGCCTTCAACGAGGTGGATTGACACGGTGGCTGTGATGATGGGCTCAAGTATAGCAGGGATTGTGGGGCTGGCGTGGGATCGGGCAGTGTTTTGTTCTTCTGTGCATGGGGTCACTATGAGTCGGAAATGACGGCACTTAACAACAACAATAACAAGTGTACTGGTCAGTGAGTTGGTTAGCATTGTTGTTAACTAACTTTTTTGGGGATGATTTTTTCATAATCTAGTACTCTGACTCTCTGCTGCTCTATGTCTAGGATCAAGATTTGATGGGTTAGACCTTGCTGCTCCAAAGACCAGATTCACATTAATCTAATAATTTCTCAGTGTTAATCTAGTATTTCTCAGTGTTTATTAATGTTCTTGGCCCTTCATGTAAGTTGGTTTGTTAAAATTATTTCATGTAAACCTGCAAGGGACCTATTGCCCTTATCCTCTTTTTACAGATGAGAAAACAGGCTGATGGGGGTTAATTAGCTGGCCTAAGTCATATAACAAGTGGCTGGCTGATCAGGGATTATGGCCAAGTTTTCCAGGTTAATTCCTGTACTCTCCCCTTAATCACAATGGCCTAGTGGATGTACTCTATACTTTCTACTGAGATGCCCTATGCAATGTAACTTTGTGAAGCAGAAGACAGGGCCTTGGAGACATTCACCTGAGTTTCTTTTTGGGGCCTTGTTCACTGACCTTTTGACTGCAAAACCAACCAAACCAAACTCACTGCTGTTGAATTGATTTGACCCATAGTGACCCCTCCTTGGGTTTCCGAGGTGGTATCTCTAGGGAAGTAGATTTTCAAATCTTCCTTCTGAGGAGTGGCTGGTGGGTATATGAACATCAGCCATCTAGTTAGCAGTCAAATGCCTTAGGCACTATGCCACCAGAGCTAGGAACCCTTGATATTGTCACATCCTTGGGCCTGTAATCTTCTGACCTGTTAGATATGTTATTCTTGTTACAAACCATTTAATAAAAATGTACTACATATCTACTCAGTACTAAGCATTATACTGAGCACTGAGAATAGATCAGTGAACAAAAGACAAAGTCCATGTACCAGTGGAGCTCTTTCTAATATAAACCCAAAAAACCCAAACTCTCTGCCATCGAGCCAATTACTAACTCATAGCCACCCCAATAGGTTTCCAAGGTGGTAAATCTTTACAGAAGTAGATTGCCCAATCTTCCTTCCACAAAGTGGCTGATGGGTTTGATCCACCATCCTGCCGGTTAGTAGTCAAATGCCTTAGACACTGCACCTTCAGAGCTCCTCCTTTCTACTATAGGAGACAGGAAATTATAAATACATATATATATAATTACAGGTGATGATAATCATGCTGAGGATAAATAAAGTGTGATATGAGGATGACAACTAATGGGGATACTATTTGAGATGGAGAGAAACAAAAAAAAATGAATAAGAACCAAGCCCACTGCTGCCAAGTCCATCCAACTCTGAGTGATCGTATAAGACAGAGTAGAACTGCCCTATAGGGTTTCCAAGACTGTAAATTTTTACAGAAGCAGACTGCCACATCTTTTCCCATAGAGCAGCTGGTGGGTTTGAACTGCCAATCATTTTGTTCATGTGTTACTATTTGGTGGTGTTTTAACCATTGTGCCACCAGGGCTCCTAAGATGGAGAGAATAGGAGAGACCTTTCAGAAGCAGTGCTATTTGAGTCTAAACTTGAAAATACAAGCAGTGAGTCTGTGGATATCTGATGGGAAAATGTCAGAGGTAGGCAGTGTCAATGTCCTGAGGTAGAAATATATTGTATGTGCTCTAAGAACAGCAAGAAGGCCAGTCTGGGTTACTGGGGTGGGTGAGAGGAAGTGTGGAAGGAAATGAGGACAAGGAAGTAGTTAGAAGAAGTAGAAATAGCCATATAGAACTTTTTATAGACTTTGGTGCTTTGAAATTTATTTTAGGTTTGATGGGAAGCCATTGGTGGGCTTTGAGCTGGGATGTGATATAATCTATTTTTAAATGGCTCTTTCTGGCAGCTGTATCGATAAAAATTTTGGGGTGGGGGCCAGTGGAAGCAGACAAGCTCGTTAGTAGACTACCACAGAAGACCAGGTTAGACATGATGGTGGACTGGGGTGAGAGAAGTGATTGGATTCAAAATACATTTTGAAGGTAGATCAGGTAAGATTTATGTATGAACTAGATGTAGGTGTTATTGAAGTTAGTTCACTCACCTTGGCCCCAGGCTGACACCCTCATCTGTGGTCTTGCAATTGGTGGCTGTGATCCTGGTAACTGATTCAAGAAGTGTGCACTCAATCTTGCTGCTCGTTCTCTTCATCCTGGGCTAGTCTATCCATTCATTGTTGAGGGCTGCCCCCTCCAGATGGGTATAACTCTGATGCTGTCTCTTCTGTTATGCATTGCTGTCTCCCATGTGTGGGAAGCTGAGGTTATTAAGATACGCATCACCCATTCACAGCCCCCTTGGAGCTCTTAATCCAACAAGAAAGGCTATATTACTAGGTAGAGTGAAAGAAATGCTATAATAACAGTAAAGTGTGCTCTGAGGGAACAGAGAAGTGAGTGATTGATTCTAACTTGGGATGGAAGAGTAAAAATCAGGGTTTGATAGAGGAAGTAACATTTGATCTGAGCTTTAAAAGAAACCCTCCAATTTTATGTCTGTTAATGGTCAAGTTTCCTAATTTCTTGCCCTTGCCCTTTCTCCTCATGCGGCTATCAGCTCCCTTTATTTATTGTTCCATAAATGAGTAATCCTTCTTTTTCAGTCTAGAGGCAGGAGTGGAAGAAGCATGCATTTATCTCAGTGACTAAGACTGCATGCCAAATTAGAGACAAGTCCCAAGGCTATTCTTTTGTCCTGTGGCCATAATCATCAGAGCTCAGAGTGAGCCCTCATTGCCTAGTGGCCCATCAAAGCCAGCACAGTGAGAGAGCCTGTTAGAATATTATAACATGATCTTTGTGAAATCCCCTAATGGGGGAAGTTTGGGCCTTGGAGCCTACAGTGGGCTCTTTTAACCTTGCTCTGTGGGCTACCTTATAGATTTCTGACATTGTAGAGAAGATCATTTACAGTCATTACCCATCTCAGACTTTGAAGCAAGTTCTGTGAGTGCTTGCTTATGTCCTGCAGTGTACTCTTTACCTGGTTCATTGTTTTCTCAGGCTTGTTCAAGCATTCCTGTGTAATATAGGTGCAAACATTGCCAAGACAAAAGGCCTAAGAGTCCAGATGCTGTCCACACTCGGACAGATTCTCATGTAGAATTACTGTAGATCTATATGCAGTGTCCCTACTTCATGCAAAGTATAGATATGTTCAGTATTAAGTGTATTAGCTGACATTGAGAGAAGGAACTTAAATATTTTGAAAAGGAATAGTTTGTGTGTACCTTCTTTGAAGCACTTGCCAATAATTTTGTTGTGAGTTGTATATATGTGTGTGTCTTCCCTACAGAACTCTAAGCTCTTTAAAGGCAAGGAGTGTGACTTATTTCCTTCCAGGCTTACAATTGTGGTGAGCAGCATGGAGTCAGAACATGCTTCAAATTGAATCTTCGTCAAGTTGCTTAACTTTTCAGTGTCTTGGTTTCTCCAAATGTGAAAGAGAGAAAATATATTGCAAGATTGTTGGGAATCTTAAATAAGATACTGCATATATAAAAGCATTTAGTGCCATGACTGAATTCACAGTGAGCACTCAATAAACAGAACCTATTATTGTAGTAGGCTCCCTGGAGGGTGCAAACAGTTAATATGCTTCTCTGCCTACCAAAGGCATGTATCCACCCAGAAGCATCTTGGAAGAAAAGCCTGACCTTCTACTTTCAAAAACTCAGCTGTTGAAAATCCTATGGAGCACAGTTCTGCTCTTGACACACGTGAAGTTGCCATGAGTTGGAATTGGTTTGGTGGCAATTGAGTATTATTATAGTATAGTAAGTGCTAGATAATTTGATTTTTTTTTTTTTTATTATTAGGATTTGGGTGAAGATTTACAGAGTAAATTCACTTTTCATACAGCAGTTCACATATACTTTGTCTCATGTCATTGACCAAAATTTA
>NW_006922188.1:832905-846311 GCF_000298275.1 Orycteropus afer afer | reverse complement strand
GTCTCCTTTTTTTTGGTATTTTCACGCAAATTCTTCTGCTAGTTGGGGTTTAGTCCAAATCTGCATCCTTTCCTTCAAGGCTCAGTGATCCAAGATTATCTTCTGTATCTGTGTTAATTGGTTTCCCTTTTCTTTGTTGAAGAGGGTCTGTGCAATCCTTCTGCCTAGTCCGCCATCTTGCCCCGCCCCCGATAATTTGATCTTGAATAAATGGAGGTTGTTGGACACTAGAGGTCTGTTTCTGGAAGTGAGGTTCTATGACTGACATGGGGGAACAAGGCAAGGACTAGCTACTATCATCCCAGACATGTTCCTTTCCTAATCGGCGAAGTTTGGAGCTATGGTGAAAGGTGTCATGCTGGACATGCCACAGTAGACTAGGTCACTAGCCTATGAGGGGCATTTGCCAAGGGTTGAGGAACTTTCCTACTTCCTGTTAGCAAAGGAAAGTCAAAGGCTGGAACCTAGCTAACATTTAGACTCATTTCCTGGGAGGTTGTGTCTTACAAGCCCTGGTAGGAGTGGAGTAGAGTAGACTGATGCAGCATGCCAATCTATTTCCATTTCACTTACTTTTACCCTCTTTTATGTTCATTTTCCTTGCTGAGTAATGTCTGTTTAATGACTGGCATGGACAGCTATGGTGGACAGAACGTATCTACGATGTGTGTTTGGGTGTTCTTTAGGGTAGACCTCCAGTGACTGCAGGATGGAGAGGGAAATTCTGGATTAACAGCTACTCCTGTGGCTGCCTCTCTGAGCACTGAGGGATCATATATATATTTCAAATATGTGTGAATGTTTGCCTTTCATAACAGGCAGTTACCAGACAGTTCCTTATATCAGATTTACTTGAAGAAAATGATGGCACAATTTACTTTGAGATAAAAATGACTCCCAGTTATAGAGTATTTATCACATACCGTATCTCGTCTAATCCTCACCACAAGCCTGAAAGTATTATCTCCGTTATTCACATGAGAGAACAGAGTCTCAAGTAACTTGCCCAAGGTCACAAGGCAGAAAGATTTAAACCCAGTGTTTTAAGCTCCAATTGCACCACTCACTTGCCAACAGGACCCTTATTTATTAGAAAGTGACCTTGCAGTATTACATGAAAACTTTAGTTGATTACTAGGCTACTGAATATATTCTAGTCCTTTGATCATACTCTGAGCACTAATTTGGTAGCTTTCTCTTAATAAAGAAAATAAAGTAATAATTTCAGAACAGCAATTTTCTGGGATTCTTCTGGTAAACTGAGAGTATTTTCTCCCTTGTACTGTGAAATACTGAAACATTCCAGTTCATACAGATACATGGAGAAATATTTTTTAAATATTCATTTAAAATATTCATTGCCTTTCACCCTGTTTTAGCCTGATATTATTTATGCATATTAATATGTTTATCCTTCAAAGTATTCACTGTGGGAGGTCAAATATTTATTTCAATTCATATCCTCATTGGTCCCTTAGAGAATTATTTTCAGAGTTACTAAACTATAAAAGAAAATCTGTCCCATTCAAAAAATAATTTTCTCTGTTAGTAAGTTTTCAATACATGTACAACAGTCACTAAATCAAGCTCTGTTGCCTAGCTTATTTATATTCAAGATCATGTGCTTTAGAGATGATGTGGGAAATTGAGATTCTTTGATTAAGATTTCTCCATTTACTACATATGGCACACCTAATTAAAAATTGGAAATATTTTTATCCATTAGAACTCATCTACCTTTTCCATTTCAGATGACATTGTCAAGTGTGTTTCACCTTCAGACAGGTCTAAATATAGTTTAATTGGACCCAGTGTGGAAATCTACAATCTGTATTACAGTTTATGGTCGGTGCTCTAAATCCCAATTTTGAATTTTTATAAACATCACTAATATTAGTTAGGTCAATTTCAGATTTGCTAAAAGGCATACCCATGATTTACTCACAATTTCAGTACTTGAATTAATGAAAGAAATGATAAGATTTTGTCCTCCCTCCTTTCTTTTCTTTTACCTTCATTATGATTCATGTCAAGTATAATGTTCACTAATCTACTGGCAAAATTAACATGATTTTCAAAGGTAAAAGAAGGAATCTTCTCCAATAAAACTAAGCCCAAGATCATCTCAAGAAAATAACACACAAAAGCATTAATATTGTTGTTGTTAGGTGCCATTGAGTTGGCTCTGACTCGTAGTGACCCTGCGTACGACCGAATGAAACACACCTGCTTCTGCACCATCCTCACAATTGTTGCCGCGCGTGAGCCCATCATTGCAGCCACTGTGTCAGTCCATCTCACTGAAGATGTCCCCATTTTTGCTGACCCTGTACTTTACAAAGCATGATATCTTTCTCCAGGGACTGGTCCCTCCTGACAATATGACCAAAGTACAAGATCCTGAAGTCTGGCCATTCTCATTTCTAAAGAACATTCCTCCTGTACTTCCTCTAAAAGATTTGTTCTTTCTTCTAGAAGGCCATAGTACATTCAGTATTCTTTGCCAGTATCACAACACAAATGCATCAGTTAGTTCTTCTGTGGTCTTCCTTATTCATTGTCCAGGTCCCATATAAGGCTATTGAAAATACTATGGCTGGGGTCAGGTACACTTTAGACTTCAAAGTGCCATCTTTGCTCTTAAACACTTCGAAGAGGTCTTTTGAAGCAGATTTGCCCAATGCAATATGTTGTTTGCTTTCTTGACTGCTGCTTTTATGGGAGTTGATTGTGGATCCAAGTAAAATGAAATCCTTGACAAGTTTAGTCTTTTGTCCATTTATCATGATCTTGCTTACTGGTTCCTTTGTGAGGATTTTTTTTTTTTTGTTTGTTTGTTTAATGTTGAGATGTAATGTGTACTGCAGGCTGGAGTCTTTGATGTTCATCAATAAGTGCTTCAAGTCTTCTTCGCCTTCAGTGAGCAAGGACATATCCTCTGCATATTGTAGTTGTTAATGAGTCTTCCTCTAATTCTGATGTGCATTCTTCTTTACATAGCCCAGCTTCTTAGATTATTTGCTCAACATACAGATTGAATAAATATGGTGAAAGGATAGAAGTCTGATGCACACCTTTCCTGATTTTAAACCGTGCAGTATCCCCTTGTTCAGTTTAAACAACTGCCTCTTGGTCTAGCTATAGGTTTCTTATAAGCACAATGAAATGTTCTGGAATTCCTATTCTTCATAATCTTATCCGTAAAGAAAACAAAGGCAGTGCACTGCCATTGTGTAGGATCTGACTCATAGCGACCCCTCCTTGGGTTTCCGAGGCGGTGTCACTACGGAAGTAGATTGTCCAAGCTTCCTTCTCAGGAGTGGCTGATGGGTTTGAACCATCAGCCTTCTGGTTAGCAGCCAAATGCCTTAGGCTCTGCACCAGCAGAGCTCCATAGTTTGTTACAGTTCATACAGTCAAATACCTCTGCACAGTCAATAAAACACAAGTAAACCTCTTTCTGGTATTCTCTGCTTTTAGCCAAGATCCATCTGAAATCAGCAATGATATCCCTCATTCCCCATCCTCTTCTGAATCCAGCTTGAATTTCTGGCAGTTCCCTGTTGATGTACTGTTGCAACTGATTTTGAATTATTTTCAGTAAAATTTTACTTAAGGTATTAATGATATTGCTTGATAGTTTTCCTATTTTGTTGGGTCACTTTTCTTTGGGATGGGCACAAATATGGATCTCTTCCAGTCTCTTGGCCAGATAACTTTCTTCCAAATTTCTTGGCATAAACAACTGAGTGCCTCCAGGGTTGCATCTGTTTGTAGAAACATCTCAACGAGTATTCTGTCTGTTCTGTCAATTCCTGGAGCCTTATTTTTTTTTGCCAATTTCTTCAGTGCAGTTTCAACTTCTTTCTTCAATACCATTAGTTCCTGATCATATGTTACCTCCTGAGATGGTTGTAGGTCAACCAATTCTTTTTGGTACAGTGACTGTGCGTATTCCTTCTATCTTCTTTTGATGCTACCTGCATCACTCATTGTTTAGCCCAGAGAATCCTTCAGTATCACGACTTGAGGCTTTGAATTTTTTCGTCTGTTCTTTCAGATTGAGAAATGCTGAGCTTGTTCTTCGCTTTTGATTTTCTAACTCCAGGTCTTTGCACATTTCATTTTAATATTTTTCTTTGTCTTCTCGACCTGCCGTTTTGAAATCTTCTGTTCAGCTCTTTTACTTCATTGTTTCTTCCATTCATTTTAGCTACTTTCCTTTCAAGAAGAAGTCTGCTGACATCCATTTTGGTCTTTTCTTTCTTTCCTGTCTTTTCAATGACCTTTTGCTTTCTTCATGTATGATGTGCTTGATGTCATCCCACAATTTATTTGGTTTTCAGTCATTGTTATTCAGTGTGTCAGATCTAACCTTGAGATGGTTTCTAAAGTCATGTGGGATATACTCAAAGTCATATTTTGACTCTCTTGGACTTGTAGTTTTCTTCAGCTTCAACTTACACTTGAATATGAGCACTTGATGATCTCTTCCACAGTGGGCTCTTGGCCTTGTTCTGATATTGAACTTCTCCATTGTCTTTTTTCCATAAGTATAGTCAATTTGATTCCCGTGTACTCTATCTTGTGAGGTCAATGTGTACTGTTGTCATTTATGTTGTTTAAAAAAGGTATTTGTAATGAGTAAGTCACTAGTCTTGCAAATTTCTATTGTACAATCTCTCGTATCATTTCTGTCACCCAGGCCATATTTTCCAACTACATATTTGAGCAACTTCTTTGTTTTCAATTTTTGCATTCCAATCACCAATGATTAACAATACATCTTGATTACATGTTTGGTAAATTTCCAATAGCAGAATTTGGTAAAAATCTTCAATTTCTTCATCTTTGGCTTTAATAGTTTATGAAGAAATTTGAATAATAGCTGATTAGTTTGTCTTCTTTGTAGATTTGGTAGATGTATGGATCATTTGCAGCATTATACTTCAGGATAGATCTTGAAATGTTCTTTTTGATAATGAATGAGACACCATTCCTCTTCAATTTGTCTTTCCTGGTATAGTTGACCATATGACTGTCTGATTCACAATGCCCATTACCAGTCCATTTCAGCTCACTAATGCCTAGGATATTGATCTTTATGCATTCCATTTTATTTTTGACACCCTCTGATTTTCCTAGATTCATACATCACATGTTCTGATTATTGATGGAAGTTTACAGCTGTATCTTCTTAATTTGAATCATGCTCTGTCAGCAAATGAAAGTTCCATGCCATTAAGTTTGCCTTTACTTTTAGGATGCAGCTCTCCTCCAGTTGTCTTCTGAGTGCCTTCCAACCTGAGGGGCTCATCTTCCAACACTATATCAGATGATACTTCACTGCTATTCATAATATTTTTCCCTGGCCAATTTTTTCAGAAGTGGGCCTGGCCATATCCTTATTCCTACTCTGTCTCAGTCTGGAAGCTCTGCTGGAACCTGTCCACCGTGGATGACTCTGCTAATATCTGAAATACTAGTGGCATAGCTTCCAGCATCACAGCAACATGCAAGCCACTGCAGAATGACAAACTGACAGATGAGTGGTGGGTATCAATATTGTTGTTGTTGTTGTTGTTGTTTGCCGTCGAGTCGGCCCCGACTCATAGCGACCCCTCCTTGGGTTTCCAAGGCAATATCACTATGGAAGTAGGATTGCCCAACCTTCCTTCCGGGTATCAATATTAGCCCCTGATTAATTATTGCCCTTCACCATGCTCGTTATTGTAGGGAATTAACAAAAACGTGCTTCAGATTTGTAAACATAAATAATGATATGAGGTAATTCTATAAAAAGATGAAGAATATTGATTAAGAGATATATTTTTGATTCTTTAGTGAAAAGTATACCTTTACCATTTATGAATTTTTCAAGTTTTTATAATGAATATTATTAAGACATCAAGAAAAATTAGTGTTTTTAATAAAATAATATACAGAGTTATTTATAATGACCAAAGATGGGAACTTACCTATAAGTAAAAAAATTACAATATTTAAGTATGTTTATAGTCTTTTTAAGCCATAGAATATTTCATTGTCATTAAAGTAATGTTTATGCAAACAATAATGGCAACACAATATCACCAAGCTATATTTGGAGCAAAATGATTAGTTATAAAGTGTTTTTCTTATTAACAAGAAATAATAAAAATAAATAAACCAAGTATTCTATTGAAGAAACTAGACAAAAAAAATTAAGCTAAAGAAAACAATGGAATCAATTGAGATAAAGCAGAAAAATAAATAAAGCCATGAATGTGCTCTTTAAAAAGATCAATAAAAAGTCAAATTCTTGCAATGCTAATGAGGAAGAGAGAACACACAGTATTTGAAACAAAAAGAATTAAAAAAAAAAACGCAAAATATTAAAGCAATAAAATTCCAGAATATTAATAAAGTGGGAAATCTCAATATAACAGATTATTTTGAAAATATCAATTAAGAAAAATGCCAGAAGAAGTAGAAGAAGAAGAAGTAGGAGACCTCAATAATCCAATAACCATTCTGAATGTGTAAGAATTTACCACTGATCCGGTTTTAGCTGGAAGCATTTCAGAAACATTTCTGATCTTGAGAACAGATAATTGTTAAGCTGTTGAAACAATTTCAGATTTCTGATTAGAAACCTTGACTTGACTTATGTATTCTTATTTCTTGAAACCTACAGAATCAGAAAAAAATAAAAAATAAGAGTGGGACTCTCCATCTGCAATGAGACAGGGAAATGATAGCCTCAAACTGTGAAGCACTCTGACCAAATATGTGATACCTGTACTGACTAGAGTGAACTTGAAGAGAACTGAAAGGGACTCGCAACCTTTATTACTAAAAGGGGAAGCTACTGAGCTCTAGGAGACTCTGGTAGCATAGTGGCTAAGGACTCGACTGCTAACCAGAAGGCTGGCGGTTCAAATCCACCAGCCACTCCTCGGAAGGAAGATGGGGCAATCTACTTCTGTTGTGATACTGCCTTGGAAACCCAAGGAAGGGTTGCTATGAGTTGGGTCCGACTCGATGGCACATCACAACAACAACAACAATAACAACTGAGCCTCTGAAAGAGAGCTGGTAGCGTAGTGACTAAAGCATTTGACTGCTAACCGGTAGGCTGGTGGTTCAAACCCACCAACCACTCCATGGAAGGAAGAGTGGGCAATCTACTTCTGTAAAGATTTACTGCCTCAGAAACCCAAAGGGGGTTGCTGTGAGTCAGAATCGACTTGATGGAAGTAAGTTAGTTTTTTTTCCTTTTTTTTTTTTTTTGGTACTGAGCCTCTGACTGTGGTAAGAGGAATGAACCAGTCATGAGGGATGCAGTGATGTCCCTGTAGAGACTTAGCTTGAAAACAGAAAGTCAAAGAAGTACAACTGAATGGGTTATATGCTCTTATTATTTCTGTTGTCTGTAACCAAACCTTTTAAAGAAGATAGTGGTTGCAGATTGCAAAAGAAAGCTTACAGGGCAATAATAGCTAATAATTGTTGAACAATTAGTATGCAGCAGGAATTGTTCTCAGTTAAACATGAACTCTTTAATATTCATAACAACCTTTGAAGAAGCTACTATTACGATCCCCATCTTACAGATGAAGAAACTAAGGCGTAGAGAATTTAAAATACTAGTTTGGGTCAAAGAATTAGGAAACTGCAGCATTGGGATTTCAATCCAGTGGGTGACTTCTGAGCCCAAGCTTTTAACTATTGTCCTATGTGACTCCCCACCCGTGCCCCCACCCCCACCGTTCTGCTATGTTTTCCCCAAGGCATTGAAAGATTTAGTGAGAAAATAAGGGAGATAACAAAGGAAGGGAAGAGTTGGTTGCTATCTCACAGACCCTTCTTCACCAGGAACCAAGCCATTGAATCCTTCAAAGCTGAGTGAAAATCATCAACAAAAGGCAAATGAACAACATAGATTACAAAATGAATCACCCAGAGGAACATGGCAAGCATTCAGTTCAATAGTTCATGATATTCTCACCAAAATTAATGTGTCATTTCTAAAACTAAGAAAATCTCACAAAATAGATTAGAACAGAAGAATCTGAAAAGCAAGTTGGAAAAACTCAGAAAAGAAATAGAAGTAAAACCTAAAACATTGCAGGACTAAAGCTACAAAACTACAAAAACTAGAAGAAAAGGTAATGAAGACTAGCAAAGATGGAGTCAATAACTTGTGAAAATCATATTGTTGTTGTTATGTGCCATCGAGTTGGACCCGACTCATAGCGACCCCTCCTTGGGTTTCCGAATGGAAGTAGATTGTCCCATCTCCTTCAGAGGAGTGGCTGGTGGGTTTGAACCGCCAGCCCTCTGGTTAGCAGTCAAGTGCCTTAGGTACTACGCTTCCAGAGCTCCTGTGACTAAATAAACCCGAAGAGAATAAAGATGTGAGAACATTCTAAATAATAAAGTTACAAACCCAATATATGCATAATTGGTATTTGTGAAAATGAGAGCAGATGGAACAGATTCAAACTTTCAATAATGGTGCATTTCAAGAATGCCAAAGTGTTCATATTTAGAAAAAATTAAGTGTGATTTATATTACTGGTAAGTCAAAAGGAGAAAAAAATGTATTCTCTTGAAAGATGCTAAGAAGGATTTGAGAAAATTTGAAACACATTCTGATTTAAAAATAAAAAATGTAGTAAAAGAGGATTAGAATGAAAACTAACAGTAAAAGAAATCAATCTCAAACTGAGTAGACATACTTAATAGCTGAAAAACCAGAATTATTCACATTAAAAGCAGGATAACAGCAAAGATACTGCTATGATCAATATTACTTAACTTTATTCTGAAATCTTAGCCAATTCAATTATATAAGAAAAATAAATACCCAAAAACTTATTTTAAAAAGTGATGAGCTAAAGTGATATTGTGACCATTTAAAAATATTGCAAATTAATAATAGAAAAGGATAAGCATACCAATAGAAGGATAAATAAAGGCTAAAAATACAGGAAAATATAGTCACTAATTCTATGAAGAATTCTCTGGCTTTGATAGTAATTAAAGACATACAAATCAAAACAAAAAAAATTTTTCTATTGAACTAAACTGGAAAACTAAAATTAGTAATGTTAGCTAGAATTGGTGAAGGTTTGGGAAATGGGCCATTCTTAGGTACTTTTGATAAAAGTGTATATTTGTGTAAGCTTCCAAAAGTCTTGGAAATAGATTAATTGCCTTAAAAATGTTATTACAATTTGTCTCACCAGTTTCACTTCTAGATAGCTTTTATTTCTTAGATAAGAAGAGAATTGGACAAGTGTTCAATAAAAGCAGAGATACAACAAAATATTTGTATTTCATATCTTTAATGGCAACATTTTAGAGTAAATAGGATGTTTATGATCTATTATTATATAAGAACTGTTCATAAGATTTTGCTAAATAGTCCTTTTTTAAAAGTTTATAAGTATGTATATCAAAGAATGTTTATATCTAGTGGCAAGATGACTTATTTGTACTTTTTTTCTATAATGATCACATTATTTGTATAATAAATGGAAGAGTTATGTTCATAAAAAACCACTACTTATATTATGGTATGTAGAGAAAGCAATATAAACATTTTGCATACAGTTTTATTCCAAATGCCACGCAAAATGCTTAGGGGGAAAAAAAAAAACCCCTGGAATTAAATACACTAACATGTCAATAGTGGTTGCCTTTGGGAGATGAAATTATGAATGTTCTTTATTCATCCTTGTATACATTTTTCTCCATTTTCTGTAATTTCTAAGATAAATATGTTTTCCTTTTATAATGAAAAAAAAAGCAGAATTTCAAAAGCAAAGCAAAAAATGTAAAGGGAAGTAGCTCTTTTCCTATTAATGAAATGAAAATTCACTTCTCCTTGGCTTCTAGTTTCTTCATCTGTAGCTTCATGGGTGACCCCAGTGAGGGGGCCCATTTGAATTTTGTTGTTTTTCTACCCATATTTTATACTCCCTTCAGGAGGTTTGTTTTGAGAAAATATACAAATTAAGACTTTAGTTAAGAAATGGAAGTAAAAGGGGCTATCTCATAGTTTCATGCTTCTTACTATTCCAACTTTCAGGTGTTCTCCTGGATCAAAGGCAGGATGACCTCCAGATGCAGATTTCACTCTGTCACCTCGAGACTGCCACGATTAGACAGAAACAAAGACATGACCTCCAAACACTGAGTAAGATTTGAAGGAACTCTGCATTCCTCCTCCCCAGTGTTCTTTCTTCTACAGTTTTAATGTTATCCACATGTTACTGTTTTATAAAAATGATGCATGCTTGTTAGAATAAATGTGGGCACTAAAGAAAAATACAAAAGTGAAAAATACCCATATTTAAATTATTAAATTCCAACACAGAAGTGGCCATCATTAATAACTGGTGTGCATAACTCAAGATATCTCTGTCTGGATGAGTATGGTGAGAAAGGGAAGTGGCTAGATCAATAGCAAGAAGTAATTTTTTAAAAATGGAGCCATCTTATATAAGCTTCTTCTTCTTTTTTTTTTTTCTAAATTAAAAAAAGTCCTAAATTTATCTGGAGAAAAAGAAATAAAAATGAAATGGAAATTATTTCTAGACCTCACACTCATATTTTATCAGCCAAATTCAAATGTTCTAAAAGAACACACTAAAGTAAAGGAAAAATAAAGATAAAGAAAAATTTTAAAAGAGATATATAGATATTTAAATATATATACATATATATATTTCTTATCCTTTGTATGTCTGTCTGTTCCATTAGGAGTTGTAGAGTTTAGAGTTGAATTGAAGGAAGCCACTGCATTGTTACCACCGGAGTCCAGGAGGTGATTAACATTGACAATGAACAGGATTCAAGGCAGGAAAGAAGTGTCCATCAGCACATACCACCACGGCCGGATCCCAATATTTCTGTTTCTGCAATTTATAGGGACACCACTCAGCAACTCTGAGAGTTCACACCATGTGTGACTGTTGTCACGGCTGACCTTGCAACAATCAGAGGTGGCTTGCATTTATTTGCATGTAAAATCCTTATGTAAAGGAACTGAAGAAGAAACCTGCCCATTACCTTAATTCCCTTTCAAAGGTAGCTATCCAAACCTGTGTAAGATTTTTCACCAGGAACAGATCCAATTTTCTCAAGTAGCTCATGGTCAAAGACTACAGTTTGTAAATGACATCTGGTAGGTTTGTGCAATTGTAAGGCCTGGCCTGCATCTATTGTCTTTGCAATGGAGAGAGTTGAAGAATGGATAGTTGTTTCTGCTATTAATACTCAGACAGATGGTGCTGTGTGTGGAAGCTTGCCATGTATACTGAGGCTCTTTACCTGGTTCTACTCAGGTAAAGAGGTATTGGGATACCTCAGTGCTGGAAATGTGGGCTTTCGATTTACAGCTGCAGCCCTCACCACTGGGAACTGTTTCACCCGAGGTTACACCTCCCCAGAAGATGGCCTGTGGTCAATGGTTGATTGAGATGGGATACGAAGGCCCAGCTCCATGCCATTGATGCGGAATAACCCTGAAGGGTCAGTCCCGATCCAGAGCTCCCAGCTGAAGTGAATGAGGCTTCAGTTGTAACAGCAGTGCTGCTGAGATTCACCTTTGGCCCTGTCTTAGCTTCCTTACTCTCCTATAGCTGTCTGCCTTGACTGCATGTCCCCAAAACCCTCTGCACAAAATGTTAGACAGCATGCTCACTAATTATGTAATTCTATATTGTAAGGATAATATAGACAGTGAGATTTTCATAAAGCTAATTTTAATTGAAAAGATTTTCTTTTCAGTGTGTGTTAAAATGTCCTTTTTAAAAACAAATTCATGGTGATAATAGATGATAATTATAATGAACGATCTCAGCTCTAGGATTTCTTTCCAAGCAGTAAGGCCCACAGGCAGACAGGGAGTGCATCATGAATTCATAAGTACACATTTATTTGCACTGGTTGTGACCATACCAACAGGAGTAATTACAAGCAGATATGTGCCCGAGATGTTCTCCATACACAGTCTCAGAGTTTCCCTTTGGGTGACCTTCCTGTGATTTCACTCTTTTTCTTTACTCCGACGGTCCTCCCCAGAAGCGCATTATACTGTCATCAGCATGAGAAGAGCCTATGAGGCAGGCTGGGGTGTGGCTGGGGCCCTGAGCTCCCCACGGCTAAATGCCAACTGAGCAGGTGGCTTAGGCCACTCTTATGGCCAAGACAGTGTGAACTCACCTTCTCTCTCCAATTTCTTCATATCCTACTTTGTGTTATGGATTGAATAGTGTCTCTCCCCACAAATGTTGGAATCCTAACTCCTATCCTTATGGATATCATTCCATTTGGGAATGGATTTTGTTTGTCATGTTAATGAGCCATATTAGTAAAGAGTGTGTCCGAAACCTAGTCACTTCTGAAATATAAAGAGGAGGGGATTAGACACAGAAGCAAACACATGCTGGGGAATGCATGCAGAGTATCACCAACAATTAAGGAATGCCTGGGACTACTAACGGAGAAGGAATGGATGTAGCCAAGACTCTGATTTGGACTTTTATCCCGTAGAACTGTGAGAAAATAAATTTCTTTCTTTTTTATTTTTATATTTCTTTAAAGCCACTCTCTTGAGATATTTGTCTTGTAGCTGTACTTGGTAACTAAGACACCTTGACTCTGGCATGTTCTCCTACAATGTGTTTTGTACATTCTAGTTCTATTAACATAACATGCAACATATTTTCAAATGTATAAAATAACAGAATTAAACACTTATAAACTTCTCTGACTGTAATTTATGTAAATACTACTTAAATTTATTTCCAAGCCTATAAGCTGCCAAATCTTCCTATGAAACGATCCTATTTGTACTCCTCCCAGTCTCTCCCAGCTGCCCTGTCTTTCCTCTCTGCCTTCCGCCCAGCCCTGGTCACCTCAGTTAGTCAGGGTAGTCTGTGTCTTCTACTCTCTTTCCACCCTATTGTTGTGTCCTGCCTCTTTCAGAGCTTTCCCTTTGATTCTCAAGGGACTTTTCATCTTTCAGCAAGACCCATTTCTTGCAATTAAAAAGTTTTGGCTTTCAGAACTCTTGGCTCTGTTATTAACTTAAAAGAAAATAATTTAGAAGTAAAAAAACCACAAAACTCAACATTTATGGTTTCTCTTGCTTTCTTTCTATGAGAACCTCAGTTCTTATAGACAATGTAGATGTTTCTGAACCACAAGGATTACCATATACATTTTCATATAAAAAGAAATATAAAGCACACCCATGTTCATCACAGCACTATTTACAATAGCCAAAAGATGGAAACAACCTAGGTGTCCGTCAGCTGAGGAACAGATAACCAAACTATGGTACATACACACAATGGAATACTATGCAACCCTAAAGAATAATGTAGAATCTGCAAAACACCGCATAACGT
>NW_006922188.1:794214-832675 GCF_000298275.1 Orycteropus afer afer | reverse complement strand
ATGAACCCTTTTGCACATATAGTACGGCATTGTCAGGGAAGGCAAACACGGGTATACGGGTAAATAGATGGGGGAACAGACTGAACTAGTAGGTATGTCTATGAAGCGGGGAGTGAACCCAAGAACATGTTTAGGGTTAGCAGACAATGGTCTTATAAGTTTATGTGTATGATCTGAATTCCCAGATGTATAGTAGAACTGACAAGGGGCAAGAATGTAGTCACTGCTTGGTCACAGCCAGCTACCAAGAGGGACCAAGTACTTGAACCTGTATGCTTGAGACCATAGTCACAGGGGAAATCAAGCTCAATTGGCATAACATACTACACGAAACATTGTTCCACCTCCTACTTTGGCGAGTAGTGACTGGGATCTTAAAAGCTTGCAAGCTGCCATCTAGACATAACGATGGGTCTCTCCTCCTCCAGAGCAAAGAAGAATGAAGAAAAACAAAAATTCATGGAAACAATTAGTCCTATCGACTGGTACACCATGCAGTCCTCAGCCTATATGACTATGAGACCAGAAGAATTAGATGGTGCCCGGCTACTACTGTCAGCCACTTGGACAGGGATCTATGTAGGAGATCCTGGATAGAGAGGGAGAACAATGTGGAACCAAACTCATAATCATTTGGAGAAAAAAAAAAGGGGGAGGGGACCAGGTTTGCTGGTCCGATAGAGCCTGGTGGAACCACTGAGACTATGGCCCCTAGCTGCCCTTCAGGTCTGGAACTGAACCCACACCTGTGGTTTCCAGACAAACAAAATACAGGCATATAAGTTGAACATTTAACTCAAGTAGATACACTCCTTGGAGAGAACAATCATGGGAGAAAGAAGGGCTGCTTATGGACAAGGAGACAGCTCAGGGGGCAGGAGTGCATGGAGAGATGGACACTGGGAAGAGGTAACTATGGGGAGGAAGTGGGAGGGGAGTTGTTGCATTGTGGTAAACTGTAGTCAATGACATGAGACAAAGTATATGTGAACTTCTGTATGGAAAGTGAATTTGCTCTGTAAATCTTCACCCAAATCACCATTTAAAGAAAAAGGAAAAAAAAAAATATATAAAAAAGGACTACTTAAGATACTATATCGGGCAGTATAAATAACACAAGCACTCACAAGGCCATGTTGCAACTCCTGTTTTGATTGCAGTGTTTTCTGCTTGGAGAAACTACTTCAAGTTATTCCATCACTACCTACAGTCCATATGCGACTACTCACCTGTCTTATACCTAATTTAACAAAACTCTTTCTTTATGTAGCTCTTTCCTGCTGAGTTCAGACATGTCTTCTCAGAATCCTATCTGTTCAGACCCAGAGTTGACATGGGCGATTAAATCTATTATCTGTCACAGAATAAGCTTGTTTGGGTATGTTGTTAGTTGTTGTTAGATGCCATCGAGTTGTCTCCGACTCATAGCGACCCTATGCACAGCAGAATGAAACGCTGCCTGGTCCTGAGCCAGCTCCATGATTCTTGTTACACTTGAGCCCATCGCCACCACCACCGTGTCAGTCCACCTCGTTGAGGGCCTTCCCCTCTTTCATCAACCCTCCACCTTACCAAGAGTGACATCTTTCTCCAGGGAATGGTCCCTTCTGACAACATGACCAACGTATGTGAGATGAAGTCTGGCCATTCTCACCTCCAAGGAATATTCTGGCTGCACTTCGTCCAGGACAGACCTGTTAGTTCTTTGAGCAGTCCATGGTACTTTCAGCATTCTTCACCGGTACCACAGCTCAAAAGCATCAACTCTTCTTCAGTCTTCTTTATTCATTGTCCAGCTCTCACATGCATATGAGTGATTGAAAATACCATGGCTTGTATCAGGTGCACCTTAGTCCTCAAGGAGACATCTTTGCTCTTCAGCACTTGAAAGAGGTCCTTTGCAACTGATTTGCCCAGTGCTATATGTCATCTGATGTCCTGACCACTTCTTCCATTGGCATCGATTGTAGAAACAAGCAATGTGAAGTCTGAAAATTTCAATCTTTTCTCCATTTGTCATGATGCTGCTTATAGGTCCAGTTGTGAGGATTTTTGTTTTCTTTATATTGAGATGTAATTCATACTGCAGACTGTATTCTTCAATCTTCATCAGTAAGTGCTTCAAGCCATCCTCACTTTCACCAAGCAAAGTTGTGTCATCATCATATTGCAGGTTGTTAATGATTCTTCCTCCAATCCTGATGCCATGTTCTTCTTCATATAGTCCAGGTTCTCAGATTATTTTCTCAGCATATAGATTGAATAGCATGGTGAAAGGATACAACCCTGACTTACTCCCTTCTTGATTTTAAACCATGCAATGTTCCCTTTTTCTGTTTGAAT
Source organism: Orycteropus afer afer (assembly GCF_000298275.1). Lineage (NCBI taxonomy): Eukaryota > Metazoa > Chordata > Mammalia > Tubulidentata > Orycteropodidae > Orycteropus > Orycteropus afer. Next base: position 830,332 of record NW_006922188.1, on the reverse strand, counting down.
GACAGCCTCCTGGTCTGTGTTCAAGTTCCTCATGAGTACAGTCAAGTATTCGGGAATTCCCATTCTTCTCAATGTTATACACAATTTGTCATGATGCATACAATCCAATGCTTTTGCATAGTCAATAAGACATGGATAAACATCCTTCTGGTATTTTTTGAGCCAAGATCCATCTGACAGCAGCAATGATATCCTTCATTCCATGGCCTCTTCTGAATCCAGCCTGCATCTCTGGAAGTTCTCTGTCAATATACTGCTGCAACCATTTTTGAATTATCTTCAGTAAGATTTTACCTGTATGTGATATTAATGATATTGTTCAATAATTTCCACATTCTGTGGGATCACCTTTATTTAGAATGGGTACAAATATGGATCTCTTCCAGTCAGTTGGCCCGGTAGCTGTCTTCCAAATCTCTTGGCATAACCGAGTGAGTGCCTCCAGTGGGGCATCTGTATGTTGAACCATCTCAGTGGGTATTCCATCAATTCCTGGAGCCTTGTTTCTCACCAATTCCCTCAGTGCAGCTTCGACCTCTTCCCTCAATACCATTGGTTCTTGAAAATATGCCACCTCCTGAAATGGATGAAGATTGACCAGTTCTTTTTGGTACAGTGACTCTGGCATTACTTCCTTCTTCTTCTGATGCTTCCTGCATCATTCAACATTTTGCCCATAGAATCTTTCATATTGCAATTTGAGGCTTAATTTTTTTCCTCAGTTCTCTCAGCTTGAGAAATGCCGAGCATGTTCTTCACTTTTGGTTTTCTAACTCCAGGTCTTTGCACATTTCATTATAGAAATTGACTTTGTCTGCTCCATCTGCTCTTTGAAATCTTCTGTTCAGCTGTTTTATCTTGTCATTTCTTCCATTTGCTTTAGCTACTCTTCGCTTAAGGGCAAGTTTCAAGTTTTCAAGTTTGGGTATAGGCTTTAAAAATGGCTCCAAAAGGGAAACATGAATACAATTCAAAAGCTCTCCTATGATATTTCTTTCTGATGTTTCCTATAAGTGAATCAAGGAACCAAAGGGTGTTATAGAATATATCCAGAGTCACTGTCTTCCTTAATGTTGTTGAGTTAGGTACTGTTGAGTGCGTCATTTTTGACTCATACTGAGCCCACATGACCGAGTAGAACTGCCCCTAGGGTTGGTTGGTTGTTTTCCTTGACTGTAGTCTTTATAGAAACACATCACCAGGTCTTTCTCTCTTAGAGCCACGAGGTGAGTTTGAACTGCCGACCTTTTGGTTAGCAGCCGAACGTTTAACCTTTTATATCACCAGGGCTCTTTATGTGGCATACAAATACAATAATAAAGAGAAAGCTTTTTACTAGCCACAGGAAGGCATGTTCTAACCAAACTGCCTTCTATTTTAAGTTAAATCTTAATTAGAAGTCATAATTTAACTGAGCTGCATTAAAACTCTTTGAGCTATGAAAGGCTTATTATGTTTTTTTTTAAACAAACCTTGGGTGTTGAATTAATAAAGTTGCTTCACTCCTGGATGTGAAGACACTCTTAACATAGAAAAATCTGCTACACAGGGTAGAAAAGTCAAGACAGATACCATACAATGGGCTTGCTAGAGGCTATCAAATCTTTCCCTTCTTCAATCCACCTTTCACTGTGCTGACCGTTATCATTTTAAAACATGGCCCTGACCATCTCACACCCTTGCCTCCACCCATGGCTTAAAATCTCTGTTGGCTATAAAATTTCTTATTACCTAGCACCCGTGACTCTACCTCACGGCCCCAAACCATTCTTTCCGCATACACCACCACACTTAACATCTCCCTCCAGCAAGCTTATCCTTCTGCCACACTCAGCGCTCAGCACTTGCCGTGTTATGAACAAATGCTAGGTACTGCCTATGTGTTTTCACACACGCTATTTTCCAGTGGTTTGTCATTTCCTCCCTTTTCTATGTTACAGCTTCTAATCATCTTTAAGACTCAGCACATTGATGGAGTTAAAAAAGCAAAACAAAACAAAACAAAAAAACTCACTGCCATTGAGTTGATTCTGACTCATAGTGACCCCTTTTGGGTTTCTGAGGCAGTAAATCTTTACAGAACTAGATTGCCCAGTTTTCCTTCCATGGAGTGGCTAGTGGGTTTGAACCACCAACCTTCTGATTAACTATCAAATGCCCTAGGCACTATGTCATCTGGCTCCTTATGGATGGAGTGGAGCTCTGAAATTAGACAGCTTTGATTTTGAATGCCAGTTTGTGTGCTACTTACTGGCTGTGGGACTTTGGACAAGTTACCTCATTCTCCCCTCACCACCAAATCACTAGTTCCTATATTTTGCTCAGAAAAATAAAAGCAAATAGAGGCAATTACATGTGGATGGCCATAATCCAAAAACTAAAATAAACTGCCATTGAGTTGATTCTGACTCATAGCAACCCCTACCAGGTTTCCAAAGAGCTCTGATAGCATAGTGCCTAAGGTATTTGACTGCTAACCAGGAGGCTGGTGGTTCAAACCCACCAGTCACTCCTCTGAAGGAAGGTTGGGCAATCTACTTCTGTAGTGATACTGCCTCAGAAACCCAAGGAGGGGTCACTATGAGTCATGTTCGACTCCACGGCAGTGAGTTTTGTTTGGTTTTGGTGAAATCGTTATGGAAGCAGACTGCCTCATCTTTCTTCCATGGAGCATCTGGTGGGTTTGAACCACCAACCTTTTTTGTTTAGCAGCCAAATGCCTTAATCACTGTACCACCAGAGTTCCCATGGCCATAATCAGGGAGTAACAAATAGAATGCAATTGATGCCTGTTTTTTAAAGTTAGGATTTGGAAAGACATTATATTTAAGCTTCCTATCAACTTTTCCATACTACAAACTTACAGCTGTAACTATTTGAAGGCCTTGAGCACTCTAACAGATCAGTTGAGTTGGCTTTCCCTGTAGACAGATGATACTGAGTGTTAATGCCCTCTGGACAAAGACCAGCAGGGACATGCCTGTAATTGAACAAATGAGAGGGTGTTATAAAGAATCTATTATAAGATTTGAGTTTTGGATGGCTGATTTTAGGAGGGTCCAAGAAGTGGAGGTTTGCTCTCTATTGGGAGCTATCAGAAAGTGGGGTAATTCTATAATTGATACCTCTTTCTTATCAACAGGGAGGACAGAGTAGACTATATTTGAGATGTAATTGATAAAGAAGCATCAGTCATTCATATTAGCCAGGATACTAAAACCTGTTGCTTGTCAAATTGGACTCAGAATGACCCTATAGAACAGAATAGAACTGCCCCATAGTGTCTCCAAGGCTATAATCTTTATGCAAGCAGACTGCTACATCTTTCTCCCACAGAGCAGCTGATGGGTTCCAATCACTGACCTTTTAGTTAGCAGATAGATGGCAACTGAAAGTTGATACAAGTTTTAGCCTTTGGGGGTACGGGGGAGAGAGAGAGAACTTTACTACAAGTGTGGCCAGAGGAGGCCAGTGTGGAGGAAGTCCCATTGCAAGGGTTGAGGTAAACAGTCATTCCCTGCTTTCTGTCCACTGGCAGCCCTCCAAATATGGGTCTCTGTGGATAGCTATGAGTCCCCAGACAGGCCTGCTTGTGGTACTTATGTTCCTTAGTGTAATTTTCTGTGCTGACAATGTGAAAATTGTCACGTGACACAACCCTCTGTGTCATGTCTTGTGCATGTCTTCCAATATATTAATTATATGATATCTAAGACACATAGAAGTCTAAAGAAAAATTCAACAAATATTAAAATACCTAGGACTCAACTTAGAAATAAAAAACTGACAACCCACATTCCCCTGTGTAGATAGCTCTCCCCGACTGCTTCACCTGTCTTCTACCAAGAGATGACCATTATCCTGAATTTGATGTTTCTTTCTCATCATTTATGTATACTTTTATACATAAGTATGTATCACAAGGCCATATATCGTGCTGCTTTGGATTTTACATTTCATGTAAAGAACTTCATATATATTCTTTAACTTGCATCTTTGGTTCAACATATTTGTGAGATTCGTACTTGCTAATACACATGGCTGTAGTTGAGTCATTTTCTTTGTGATATACAGGTTATTTTTATGAATATGTTCTGACTTATTTACCGATTTTCTTGTTTTTAGACATTGAGATTGTTAGTTTATTTTTGTTGTTGCAAACAATGTTGCTATGAATGTTCTTGTATACATTCTCTGATGTGAAATTCTCTAGGATTAATCTCTAAGAATAGAAGTTCTGTGTCTTCAACTTTAATTCCCAAAGCTGATCATAGCCATTTACCTACCCTCAGAAGCATTGGAAAGTTCCCCACCCACCACATTCTGCCAAAGTTTGCTATTGTTGGACTTTAAAATTATTGGTATATGATGAAGTGAAATAGCATCATTGCAATTTTTTGTTAATATTTTTCTATTTATCAGTGAAATGAAGTAAATTTTCACATTGTATTTGCCATTCATCTGATATTTGGTCACCTGAGTTTATGACTCCTATCATTTCCCTGTTTTTCTATTGGATTGTTTGTCTTTTTTATTGATTGGAGAAGTTCTTAGCTTGCATTGCATGCAATCTTTTGTTGGTTGGAACTATCCTACAATTGTTGTATTATCTTTCCTTTTTTATGGTATTTTTGATGAATGGGAGTTTTTCAATTTTAACATATCCAGATTATTCTGGTTTCTAGTGCCTCTGGTGGCATAGTGCCTAACGCATTTGACTGCTAACCAGAAGGCTGGTGGTTCAAACCCACCAGCCACTCTTCAGAAGGAAGATGGGGCAATCTACTTCCATAGTGATACTGCCTCGGACCCCAAACAAAGGGTCGCTATGAGTTGGATCTGACTCGATGGCAGTGAGTTTGGTTGTTTTTTTGTTAGTGCCACATAAAGATCTCCCATTACTTAATGGCTTAAAACAATAACGCTTATTCTATTATCTCCCATGATTTTTGTGGGTCAGGCATTTGGAAAGGACTCAGTTGAGTGCTTCTGGCTCAGGGTCTTTCTTGTGTTTGCAGTGAGACAGTGACAAGGATGGAAATCATAGGAAACTGCTTGGGCTATTCTGCTTTTGTGTGTAGTCTCAGAAGCTCTCTATATGCTGTCTCTGTGGGGGCTTATCTTGTTTTTCTCATAGCATGGCAGCATTTGGATAGCTGGGCTGCTTACTTGGCAGTTCAAGGCTCTAGTGTGAATGTTCCAGCAAGCAAGGCAGAAGTTAGCCATTAATGACCTAGTCTTGGAACTTAATGTCAATTATGCTGTACATCTATTCCTCACTTATCAACCATCTCATTTTCTGACATTTCACATTTACAACAATAGTGAAAAATCTATATGACTATTTTGCACATTAATGATGTATGTGAACACTGACATGTGAGGTGAGAATAATGCTGGCTGTGATATGCAAAAAAACAAAACAAAAAAACAAAACTCACTGCCTTCGAGTCGATTCCTACTCAATACCAACTCCTGTTGGGTTTCCAAGGTGGTAAATGTTTATGGAAGTAGATTGCTCATCTTCCTTCTGCAGAATGACTGGTGGGTTTGACCTACCAATCTTCTGGTTAGCAGTCAACTGCCTTAGGCACTATGCCACCAGATCTCCTGGCTGTGACAATTAAGGTCAATTTAGCTGGGCCATGATGCTCAGTGGTTTGGCAGTTATGTAATAATGTAATTTGGCAGCTATGTAATGATGTCATTTGACAGTTAATGTAGTCATCCTCCATTATTTTTATTTTTAAATTTTATTGTGTTTTGGGAGCAAATTTATAGAGCAAATTTGTTTTACATTCAACAGTTTATGTGCCTTTGATTTCATGGCCTGATTACCATCCCCGACCATAACAAACTTTTCTCCCCTCCTGTCCCTGTGACTACCCTCTCCTTGTCCCTTCTTAACTGTGCATGGCTGTCTGTCCAGCTTTCCTTATCTGTGAATGCAGCCCTTCTGGTGCCTCATGGCTGATTGCTGTAAGGGGTGCATCTCCCTAGAGTAGGTGACTGCATCACTCTGGGGTAGTTGTTTTGCATGTAGATCTTCCTACTCTTGGGCTGCGAGCCAATCTATGGGAGTGAATACATTTCTAGGCCCAAAGGGTAACCCAGGGTCATAGTCTTGGGGGTTCCACCAGACTCTATCCAACCAGTAATTCTGGTCATTTTTGTGTTATTGAATTTTGTTCCACGTTTTTCCTCCCACTCATCCAGGCTCTCCAGTTTTGATTCCTTTCTGAGTGGTTGGCATGGAAGCCAGGCATCATCTAGGTTTTCTGGTCTTGGGGTCATGAAAGTTGAGGTCCTCATGGTCCATCTTATTCTTGGACTAATTGTTTCCAGATGACTTTGATTTTATTCACTCTTCTTTGCTCCAGACGAGAGCAGACCAATAGTTGCATCTTAGATGGCTGCTTGAAAGCTTTTAAGAACCCTGTCACTACTCACCAAAACAGGTTGTGGAACAAGATTTTATGTGCTATGTTGTGACAATTGACATGATGTCCCCTGAGACTATGGTCCCGAGTTGGCAGGCCCAATTATTCTCTCTCAAGGTGTTTGGTTGTTTCTGAGAGGTTACTCTAACCCTGTCTACTGTTGCTTCTGTAATGGGTTTGGCTAATTTTGTAGCACAAGTGCATATGTAAGATTATCTTCAGCTAAATCTATCCTTGATCTAGGGTATATTCCTGTTTGCAGACCCCCACCTGATCTTCTAACTGGTCTAACTGCATTTATCCATAGCCTGGTGTTTGGTGTTAGCGGTAATGTGGTATTGTGCGTGTAATAGTATTTGCCTCTGTTGTCTACATTTTATGTGCAGGTTTTAGTGTCCTTCCTTTTTCCAATGTCATCATGCTGGTCACAAACTCTTTCCATACTGTCTCTCCCCTCACCCAAATCAACATATGACCCACGGCTAGTCCGAAATTTTCTCTCCCTTTCCCTCCCATCCCCGGTAACCAACAAAGTGAGTTTTCTTCCTTAAGTAAACCTTTCCTTGACTTTATACAATAATGGGCTCATACAATATTTGTCCCTCTGCGATTGACTTATTTCACTTGGCATATGTCCTCTAAATTCATCCATGTTGTGAGATGATTCGTGTATTCTTCATTATTCTTTAATGTAGCATAGTATTCCATTGTGTGAATGTACCATAGTTTGGTTATCCTTTCATCTGTTGATGAGCATTTAGGTTGTTTCCATCTCTTTGCTATAGTGAATTGTGCTGTGATGAACATTGGTGTGCATATGTCTGTTCGTGTCCTGCCTCTCACCTCTTCATCATCTTCCATGTTGTGATTTGAGATGGTTATCCTCCATTTTCATATAACACCAATTTTCACATAATGTCCTGGTGTTTGGAACCTAATCATATTGATAAGTGAGGAGTGGGTGTATTCTGTTGACAAAACCATCACAAAAGCCCACCCGATTTCAGGGGGAAACCTCACCTCTCAATGGGAGGCATGTCAAGATCACATTATATGAAGTACATGTGGAAAGGGGAACATTGTTGTGAGCATATCTGTAAAATATAATCTGCCACACAAATTTACCAAATTTCCCGTTTTGCATTCTTAAAATTTTGTTTTAGAAATCCTTCTTTCTCAAAGGCACAAAGATATTTTTGTGTAAGTTTTAGAGTTTACATATTTATGTCGTTCTGTAGTTTAGGAGCTCTGGTGGCATAGTGCCTAAGGCAATTTACTGAGAACCAGAAGGCTGGTGGTTCAAACGCACCAGCCACTCCTTGGAAGGAAGGTTGGGCCTTTACTACCGTAGTGATACTGCCTCAGAAACCCAAGGAGGGCTTGCTATGAGTTGGATCTGACTCCATGGCAGTGAGTTTGGTTTTTGGCTTGGTACTTTATTAAGGAGCTCTGATAGCACAGTGTGTAGGGCATTTGGCCGCTAACCAGAAGGTGGGAGCTGCAAACCCACCAGCTTCTCAGCAGGAGGAAGATGAGACAATCTACTTCTGTAAAGATTTATAGCCTTGGAAACCATAAGGGGGTTGCTATGAGTCAGAATTGACTTGATGGCAGTGGGTTTGGGTACTCTCTTAGGTTTAAGTAACCTAATTTAATTCTAATTATCCTAGAACCATTTATTTATTTATTTTTCATTTTACCTGCAGTGTAAGATTTGTTATAAATTAAACTTTCATGCATGCATGGTTATGAGTTTCTACTGTCACTCTGATCTTTTTATTAATTACTATAGCTTTTATAAGGAACTTTGGTGGTATAATGCCTAAGGCATTAAACTGTTAACCCCAAGTTGGTGGTTCAAACCAACCAGCCACTCAGTGGAAGGAAGACTGGGCAATCTACTTCTAAAGCGTAAAGATTTAATGCCTCGGAAACCCAAAGGGGGTCGCTGTGAGTCAGAATTGACTCAATGGCAGAGTTTGGTTTGGTTTATTGTTATTGTTGTTACTGTCATTTGCTGTTGAGTCATCTCCAACTTATAGTGACCTTATGTACAACAGAAGGACGAAACACTGCCTGGTCCTGTGCCAACCTCACAATCCCTACTATACCTGAGCCCATCACTGCAGACACCGTGTTAAGCCATCTTGTTGAGGGCCTTCCCCTCTTTCATTGACCCTCCACTTTACCAAGCATTCTCCATAGAATGGTCCCTTCTGACAACATGACCAAAGTAGGTGGGACAAAGTCTGGCCATTCTCACTTCCAAGGAGCATTCTGGCTGCAGTTCTTCCAGGACAGATTTGCTAGTTCTTTTAGCAGTCCATGGTATTTTCAGCATTCTTTGCCAACATGACAACTCAAATTCTCCCCACATTGTTCTTTTCAATTATATTCTTTATTTTCTATGAACATTTTTTAAAAAATTTAGTTTTCTATGGCCATTTCTATTTTGTATCTGATTATTTCATTATGTATAGTTTTTGAAGGTATAGTTTGTTACTCCAGCTGACTCTTACTTATGGTGGCTTGTTTCCTCTTGCATAGAGTAAATTTTTACTATGAACACACATCTACCTGATCTTAATCTTTCTGTGAAAAGAGATTTGGTGGCTCAATGGTTAAGCACTCAGCTGTGAACCAAAAGACTCAGCTGCTAACCAAAATGTTGGTGGTTCAAACCAACCAGTGTTTCCATGGGAGAAAAGACCTGTCTATCTGCTCTTGTAAAGATTACAGCCCATGAAACTCTATGGTGCAATTTTACTCTGTCATCTAAGGTCACTATGAGTTAGAATTGACTCAATGGCACGCAGCAACACCACCAATAGTCTGTCTGTGCCTTGAGGGGCTTGTGTTGAAGGTTTATTCTTCCAGAGATTTATATTTCCTTGTGCCACTTACATTTTTGACTCAGTGTTTCCTGACCCAATTCAACTCCTTGTCTTAATTTAGGGACATTGTGCTGGTTGGTTCATGGTCCCTTGAAGATGTCTACATCCTAGTCCTCAGAACCTGTGAATATGTTACTTTATGTGACAAAAAGGACCTTGCAAGTGTGATTAAATTAAAGCTCTTGAAATGGGGAGATTACCCAGATAATCTAGATGGGCCTGAGGTATTCCCAGGGGTCCTTATAAGAAGGTGACACGAGGTGAAAGCAAAAAGAAGATGTTACACAGTTGTCTTTGAAGATGAAAAAGGGGTCATTAGCAGCCTCTAGAAGTTGAGAGAGGCAAGAAATAGGTCTTTCCCTGTGACTTGCAGAGCGAACCTGGCTGACACATTGATTTTAGCCCCATATAACTCATATTGAACTTCTGACATACAGAGATGTAAAATAATAAATTTGTGTTGTTTTAAGCCACTGAGTTTGTGACCATTTGTTATAGCAGCCATGGGAAACTACAAAATCTCAGGGAAGTCACCTTTTTCTGTTTTTCTAACCCACATAGAGGCCTAGAGTAGTCTTGCTAGCTCCTCCTTCTGCGGTCCTAGATGCCTGCAGAAATTCAATCTAATTCGTCACCTTGTGATGGTCCAAGTTTTTGTCCAGCATCCCCCTGTCACTGTTAAAACCATATATTTAGTTTTTTTGTTTGTTTCTCTTTTTTCATATCAGTTGGTACTTCCTAGGTGTCCTATACATTCTGTGCTCACTTTCCTCATATTTTCAGTTGTATCTGATGCAGCATTTCTAGGCATTTTTAGCAGAACAGCTGATTCTAACACAAAGTTTTTTAAAACTGTTGATTTTTAATCTGTAAAATGTACAGTGTAATAGTACTTACATCATAGACTTGTCACCATTCAATAATGATTACAATGATGATAAAGATAATGATTAGGAGAATGTTTATAATAATACATGGTTTCTCCAAGCAAGAAGAATTAATAATTTTTCTCTCTTTTTCCAAGTCAAAATTTAAAAATATATATAACTCTGCTTTATGGTAATGTATGACACGCTGACAGGAATTGCATTAAAGGTCATATTCGTGTATGGAGTCTATTTAAACTGGTCTGGCTTCTTTGGGAATCAAAAACTCAATTGAAACTATTATTGGAGGTGTATCCACTTAGAATCTATCTTTAAAAAAAAATATCTGAAGCATTTTTTCTCCTTAATTTGAGACTAAAATCACAATAAAAGATTGATTTAGAATGATAAAACCTGCATTTTAAAGTTAAAGTTTTATGGAATTGGATTTGTCATCTTCACCTTCAGACCAAACTCCATATTGAAAGGGTATTAAATCAGTCAAGGCATGAATTGAGGGTAAATGGGCTTTCCAGAGCACTGGAAATCTGAAGGTAGAGGCATTAATCAGGGACATTTCAAGAATGGCTCCAATTTCTATGTTCAGAGGAGGGCACAGCTTGATGATGCTGAATTTTAAGAATAAGGAGAGCCCGCTGTAACTCTTTTACACAAAAATGCATAGATTTTTGGAGTTAGTGCTTTTTAAAAGAAAATTCTAGAATATAAGATGGTAGTGGGATAGCAAAAATTAGATTTCTTACATCCCGGGAGATCCTACCTTGTAAGGACAATGAGAATTAGGGTCACATGATGAGATATGCTGCATCTTCTGTAGTCCCGGGTTACCACCCTTACATATATTTATTATCGGCTAAGCAAATGGCAGCTTAAATCTAATCTTACAGTAGCCTACTATTATGAGTATGGCTGCAGGGCTATATCTAGCATTCTATACAATTATACTAGCTATAATTACATATACAGTAAAATCTGCTATAAGTAAAATACAGCATGGTTCTATAGTTTTATCCTGTGGAGTTAACTTCAAGTCACTCCTATAAGGAATCAGTGACACCCTGAGCAATATGGGCAAGTTAATTTTCTCTTTTCTGAATTTTTCCCCCTTCCTTCCGTAGCTGTTCAGACCGCTTTGTAATTCAAAGCTAATATTTGTATCTCATGCTCTATCAGTCAGTGCTCTCAGTTTCAAATACTATAAATCAACTCAAACTAGCTTATTTTTAAAAAGGAACTACTTCGGCTTATACAGCTGGAAAGTCTATAAACAAATACAACCGAGTCATGGCTGGGTTTGGATGGTCAAAGGTTATCATCCCCTCTCTCTCTCTATTGCTCTCTTCTCTCTTTTCCCCAGTATGCAATTCACTTGCACGAACTCATTATTACCCCTGAAGCAGGAATGATAGTGACCAGGAACTCAAGACTCATATGATACTTACAGCTCTTGATGCTAGAACAAGTGAGACTCTCTCTTCAGTTATCCACATGTCAAGCTCAGAGATGATCTGACTGGGTCACCGTGATCTAATCACTGTGGTGAGACGTGTGAAGTGCCCCATCACAAGGGGCAGGCGGGAGGAAAATGGGAGGAAAGGTCAACTCCATCCAAACCACAAGGAATGTGTTCCCCACAGTCAAAAGGAGATCTTTTTTAAGAAGCTGGAAATGTTTTTAAAAGTAAATAAGTAGAAAAGAAAAGAAACAAAATTAACCTACACAGTTCTCTATGTCTCATATTTTTCTGTGCTGGGATAGTCTTTTTTTTTTTTTTTTTTTCTCTATGTCTCATATTTTTCTGTGCTGGGATAGTCTTTTTTTTTTTTTTTTAATGGTCCTTAGCTACTATGCAGAGAGTTTTCAACATCTTCGTCTATAATAGTTCAAAGTTCGCATTTTCAGTAGAACTATCTTCATCCAGTCTGTTCTCATTATTTTCAATAATGTTAGCTCTGTAAACATGTCTACATAGCAGTAAGGAAGGACATTTCTCCTCCCGTGCACTTTGTGGAGTATCCTACTGATAATAGTTGTGAGTGACCTCTCTCCTTAGCTCTCCTCTTGTGGATGTTGCAACTTTCTGGGTACCTCTTTATTTCAAGTGTTCTCTGGCTACTGATTTAGGGCAAATGCAGCTTGAGAATCAGTGAACCTTTCATCAACAATTGACCTAAGGCAAGTTGCAATCTTCTCAATTTGCAAGAGTTTGCATTTTTGCATAATCTGATTCAAATTTTATGCCTTTGGATCCGACTCATAGCGACCCCTCCTTGGGTTTCCAAGGTTGTATCACTATGGAAATAGATTGCCCAACCTTCCTTCCAGGGAGTGGCTGGTGGGTTTGAACTGCCCACTTTCTGGTTAGTAGTCTAATGCCTTAGGCACTATGCCACCATGGAAGCAGCAGTCAGGAAATCAGATGTCATATTGCACTGGGAAAATCTGTTGCAAATGACCTCTTTAAAGTGTTAAGAAGCAAAGATGTCACTTTGAAGAGTAAGGTACACCTGACCCAAGCCACAGTATTTTCAATCACCTCATATGCATGTGAAAGTTGGACAGTGGATAAGGAAGATTGAGGAAGAGTTGATGCTTTCGAGTTTTGTTGGCAAAGAATACTGAAAGTACCATGGACTGACAGAAGAACTGACAAATCTGTCCTGGAAGAAGTGCAGCTGGAATGCTCCTTGGAGGCAAGGATGACCAGACTTCATCTCACCTCCTTTGGTCATGTTGTCAGAAGGGACCATTCTCTGGAGAAGCATATCATGCTTAATAAAGTGGAGGGTAGGTGAAGAAAGGGAAGACCTTCAATGAGATGGATTGACACAGTGGTTGCAACGATGGGCTCAAGTATAGCAAAGATTGTGAGGCTGGCACAGGACAAGGCAGTGTTTCGTTCTGTTGGATATAAGGTTGCTATGGGTCGGAGCCAACTCAACAGACCTAACAACAGTAACATAACAGAAATACTACAAACGAGTGGCTTTAACAGACAGAAATTTATTTTCTTGTAGTTTAGGTGGTTAGAAGGTCCAAACTCAGCATGCCAGCCTGAGGGGAAATCTGTTGGCTTTGGTGGGCTTTTCTCTTCAGCTTCTTCTTCCTGGTTTTTTGGAGATGTCCATGTGCCTTGGCATTTATCTTACCCCGTTTGCCTCTCTGCTGGCTTGTTTAATCTTTTCATATCTCAAAAGAGATTGCTCAAGATGCTCCCCATACTAAACCTTTCTTTAACATAACAAATATAATCCATTCCCAGATGGGATTATAACCACAGGCATAGCAGTTAGGCTTTATAACATATTTTGGGGTGCTATAAATCCATCATAGTTACTGAGACTGGTTTTATGGCTGAAAAATGGGTCAATCTTGGTGAATGTTCCTTGTGTATTTGAACAGAATGTACACTGTATTTATTGGGTAGTGTATTCTATAATGTCAATTAGGTCAAGTTGCTTGATAAGGTTGCTTTCTACTGATTTTCACCTACTTTTTAAATAAATTATTAAGAGATGAGTGATGAAGTCTTCAACTATAGTTGGGTACGTTCCTATTATTTTTCATTTCTGCCAATTTTTTTTATCAGGCATTTTGAAGCTCTGTTATTATGTGAATATACATTTAGAATTGTTATGAATTATAGGAGATTGTTCTCCATGGGTCTCCCCTGTTTCTGCACATCTTACAAACAGAAAAAATGCCTTCCCTTTGTTCCATATTATCTTTGCAAAGATGTTTATACAGCAAACATCCTTGGAAGATTGAGGTGGATCTTCCTCTGGAGAAAAGGACAGGTATGTTACTACTGCCTATTGTAAAAGACTCAGTATCCCTAAGCTTATTAGCACTCCTGTCTTCTAACTCAATGTACTGCATGTGCAGACATCCATGTGGGCCCATTTGTGTCACCCCTTTTGGACTTTGGAGCAATGCTGATGCTCATTCAGCTTGTTGTACCATGAGGAATAAAGTCCTTTGTTCCTGACCTAGGAGTCTCATGTTTCCTGCCAGCATCCATGAAACTGTGGCAATCTAACTTGATAGTTTGAAAGTAGAGTAACATCTAAGACCCTTTATAGTTCTTGACAATCCTTTCAATGAATTAGCTCTTTATAGTTTTTAAATGTCCTTTTGTATCCTTGGTGATATATATGTTTGTAAATTCTATTTGGCTTTTTTTTTTTTTTTTTCTAACATAACCACTCCAGTTTTCTTAGTATTTATGTTTGTATTATGGTATATATATTTCTATCCCTTTTACTCTTGACCTACTTGTATCTTTCTGTATAAAGTGGGTTTCTTTTAAACAGTATGTAGTCAGTTGTTATTATAACTTTTATTGAATCTAATCATAATAATCTTTTATATCTTGACCTATAATCTTTTTCATTATTTATATACTTTAATTAGAAGAACTGATTTTAGATTTGTTTTTCTCTTCTGACTTATTTTTAGATTTCAGTGTTACAAATAAGTATCTGATGCCTACTATATTTTTTATGCAATTAACACATGCCTTCTAGGTCTGTGTGCCAACCACTCCCTCCTACCCAGGAGGTATTTTCATAAGTGCTTTATGCGCAGCTATGTCTTTTTTTTTAAAACAATTAGCACAGAGATTTCACTAAAATACTTCCTGGGTGGAGGGAGTGGTTGCCAAACAAACGTAGAAGGTACCTGTTATTTGCATAAAAATATAGTATGTACTGTTTTTCATTAGTAAGAAACTCATAAGATGTTCCCTCTATCCTTGGAGTTCAGGCAATTTACTAAAATATGACCTTTTTTTAAAAAAATGTATAATGCAGGTACACATTCGCATGCTTTAAATAAGTATGGCTGTGTATCTGTTTATTACTCAGGACATTTTAAACTTTTTCTTGTTTTTGTCAGCTCCCTCCTTCCCACCCAACAGCCCTGTGTCCCACATGCTAGCCCAGGTCAATCCATTATAAGATATGCTTCCTTTCGTAGTTCTCTCCATGTTCATACTGTCTTTTCCATATCTTTTCTTAAGTATTATTTATTTTCCAAAAATGAGATTAGGTCATGCCTTCTTTCCTGTATTTTGCTTTTTCAAATTCAATGATGCCTTTTGGAAATCCCTCAAAGTCACTGGACATAGCTCTGATTCCTTTAGTTTTCAAATAATTCTTTAATATTCCATGGTGAGAACTTTCAATCAGCTGACACAATCTTAATCCTATTAAAATATCTATTTAATTTGTTAAGTTTGGATATCTCCCATGTATATTTCATTTTTTCCTGAAATTTATATTTTCTAAACATTAAATCTTCTGAATCAGTTATCCGGATTTCCCCATTTTTCTTTATATATTTGCTCTTAGCTTTGAGACATTTGTTTATTTATTTAATTTTTTTTTATTGTGCTTTGGGTGCAAATTTACAAAGCAGATTTGTTTTACATTCAACAGCACCTGAACATTTGATTTCACAGCTCCAATTACAATCCCCCACCATAAAAACTCTCCTTCCCTCTCTTCCCTGTGACTGTCCCCTCCCGGTGCCCTTCTTATCTATGCAATCCTGTCTGTCCAGCTTTACCTCTAAGTGAATGCTGCCCCTCTGGTGTCTCATGGCTGATTGATCTAAGGGGTGCATCTCCCTAGAGTAGGTGGGTGTATGTAGGTCTTTCTACTGTTGGGCTGAGAGCCAATCTATGGGAGTGAGTCCATTTCTAGGCCCGAAGGGTAATCCGAGGACATAGTCTCAGAGGTTCCACTGGTCTCTATCTGACCAGTAATTCTGGTCTTTTTTTTTTTTTTTCAATTTTTGTCTTTGTTTTTCTTTTTCTTTTTTCTTAATTGTGATTTGGGTGAAAATTTACAGAACAATTTCACTTTCCATGCAGCAGTTCACATATACTTTGTCTCATGACATTGATCACAATTTACCACAATGGAACATCTCCCCTCCCACTTCCTCCCCACAGTTACCTCTTCCCTGTGTCCATCCCTCCATGCACTCCTGCCCCCTGAGCTGTCTCCCTGTGCATAAGCAGCCCTTCTTTCTCCTATGATTGTTCTCTCCAAGTAGTGTATCTACCTAATGTAAATGTTCAGCTCATATGCCTGTCTTTTGTTTGCCTGGAAACCACAGGTGTGGGTTCAATTCCAGACCTGAAGGGCAGCTAGGGGCCATAATCTCAGTGGTTCCATAATTCTGGGCATTTTTGTGTCTTTGAATTTTGTTTCACCTTTTCCCTCCCACTCTATCCAAGATCTCCAATTTTGATCCCTTTCAGAGTGGTTGGCATTGGTTGCTGAGCACCATCTAGTTCTTCTGGTCTTGGGGTTGTGAAGGCTGAGGTCCTTGTGGTCCATCTTATCTTTGGACTAATTGTTTCCAGATGACTTTGATTTTCTTCACTCTTCTTTGCTCCAGATGAGAGGAGACCAGTAGTTGCATCTTAGATGGCCACTCGAAAGCTTTTAAGACCCCAGTTACTACTCACCAAAGTAGGTTGTAGAACAAGATTTTTATGTACTAGGCTGTGCCAAATGAGCATGACGTCCCCAGAGACTATGGTCCCAAGCCTGCAGGCCCAGTGATTCTCTCTCTCAAGGTGTTTGGTTGTCTTTGAAAAGCTGTTCTAACCCTGTCTTCTGTTGTTTCTGTAATATATGTGGATAATTTTGTAGCACAAGTACATACGTAAGATTATCTTCAGCCAAATCTATACTTGGTTTAAGGTATATTCCTGTTTTCTTACCCTCATCTGATCTTCTCACCTGTCTATGCATTTGTCCGTAGCCTGGTGTTTGGTGCCAGTGGTAAGGCAGTATTGTATATGTACTAGTATTTACCTCCATTGTCTATGTTTTGTGCTAGTTTCTGTCTGTGTCTTTCCTTTCCCCAGTGTCACCATGCTGGTCATGGACTCTTTCCAAGTCATCCCTCCCCTCACCCAAATCAATGTGTGACCCCCAAATAGTCTGAAAATTTTCCTCTCCTGCCCTCCTGTCCCTGGTAACTAACAAAGTGAATTTCCTTCCCTAAGTAAACCTTTCCTTGACTTTTTACAATAATGGGGTCATACAATATGTGTCCTTCTATGATTGACTTATTTCACTCAGCATAATGTTCTCCAAATTCATACACATTGTGAGATGATTCATGTATTCTTCATTATTCTTTAATGTTGCATAGCATCCCATTTTGTGACTGTACCATAGTTTGGTTATCCTTTCATCTATTGATGGGCATTTAAGTTGTTTCCATCTCTTTGCTATAGTGAATTGTGGTACAATGAACTTGGGTGTACATATGTCTGTTTGTCTCCTATCTCTCACCTCTTTAGGATGTATTGCTAGTAATGGAATTGCTGGATCACAAGGTATTTCTATTTTCAGTTTTTTAAGGAAAGGCTATACCCTTTTCCACAATGGTTGTACCATTTTCAGACCATCAGCAATGTATGAAAATTCCAGTCTCTCTGCAACCTCATCAGCATTTGTTATTTTCTGTCTTGTTGAATTTTGCTATTATTGCTGGGGTGAGATGATATCCCATTGTTGCTTTGATTTGCATTTCTCTAATGGCTAATGATCGTGAACATTTCCTCATGTGTTTTTGGCTGCCTGTATATCTTCTTTATTGAAGTGTCTGTTCATGTCTCTGACCATTTTTGAATTGGTTGTGTTTCTTTTTGATGCTTAGGTGTTAAAGTTTTCTATAGATTTTGGAGATAACCCCTTTATCAGATATGTCATAGCCAAATATTTTTTCCCAATCTGTAAGTTCTTTTCTTACCCTTTTGGAGAAGGCTTTAGATGCACATAAGAATTTAATTTTTAAAAGGTCCTAGTCATCTAGTTTCTCTTCCACTGCCTGTGCATTTTGGGTTATGCTTGATAGTGTATTTATGCCATAAATTAGGGCCTCTTGATTTGCCCCTACTGTGTCTTTGATGAGCTTTATAGTTTTGGGTTTTACATTTAAGTCTTTGATCCAACTTGAGTTTGTGTTTGTGTATGGGGTGAGGTATGGGTCTTGTTTAATTTTTCTGCAAGTGGATATCCAGTTTTGCCAGCACCATTTGTTAAAGAGGCTATTGCTTTGAGAAATTTCTTGATCTTTCAGTCCATGACTCTTAACTGTGTCCTTCCTTGTGCTCAATTCATTTACTGAAATTTTTATGATAAAAATCTTATTTTATAAGCTCAGAAAGGGATATTTGTGTTATGATTGAATTTCATCTATTTATTATTTATTTATTTGCTCACTGTCTATTCAAGTTGTGTTGATATCCTAGGACTTTCTTGTTGTAGATGATCTATACATCCTTCGTCTTTTGAGCTGGGTCCCCTAGCTGGATCAATTTCTTTTGTGTAACTCATTGAGATTTGTTGTTGTTGTTGTTGTTTGCCGTCGAGTCGGCCCCGACTCATAGCGACCCCTCCTTGGGTTTCCGAGGCAGTATCACTACGGAAGTAGGATTGCCCAACCTTCCTTCCGAGGAGTGGCTGGTGGGTTTGAACCGCCAGCCTTCTGGTTAGCAGTCAAGTGCTTTTAGCCACTATGCTACCAGAGCTCTTAGGTAAAAGCTAAGTTCTATCAGTCACAATAATGATGCTTACTGAATGGAAGTCTATGTGCCCTTGGGCTGGTTGCATACTGAATTCTACCATCCATACTAGCAGGCATTCTGTCAGTCTTCTCTCAAGGCATCAGAAATACATCACTTTGCTTTCCATCTCTTCAGTTACAAAGGCCGCACTCTCCCAACTTTACGATTATAGGGGACTCAGGCTGTCTGTTCTCCCCAGTGGCTCTGAAAGAACAGCAAGTTCTCTCAGAATGTTCAAGTGGACTGGCTCTTCTCTTCCTCTCTGGAGTCATTGGATCTTGTTCTCTAGGAAACTCTTGCTCATCTCCCTGGATTTCATTTCTACTAGTCCTAGGCCTTCAAGCAACACAGTTATGGAAAAGTCCCACATAGCTCTCTCAATCTGGATTGTGTACTTTAGTTACTCTTTGCAAACCTTACCAGATGCCAGCCCCAGCAGCTGCCTGTGTCACCAGATCCATTGGTATTGGCCTGAGAGGGTGGTTGGGACACTTTGAGCCACCACATCTGTATAATCCTCCCCCCCCCATAATATAGGAATTTAGAGTATTTTCTTATTCAATTCTTAAAACAACTATGTGAGAAAAATATTTTCATTATTCCTAATTAAAGTAGTTGTTTATGAATCTTCTCCTCCAGGAGAACTTTGAGCTCAAAAATAAAATGACAAAGAAAAGAGGAAAGAATAGAAGAGATAGAAGACATTCAAAGTTGAATTGAAGTGCTGCTGTGATTTTTCCATTCCGTTAGAAGTTAAAATCTTCATGTCCAGTGTCTACTTCCTAAAAGATAATGATATGTGAAGTTTCAAGGTAGTTTATGGAGCCTGAATGTTCTGCAGAGGCATTTTAGCTAGAAGACTCCTTTCTCTTTTCCTCCCAAACCTCTCTCCCTATAAGTACAAATGTGTTATCATTCTGTTCCAGACCATAACAAAATCCATTGCTATTAAATTGATTCCAGTTTACAGACTCTGGGACAGAGTAGAACTGCCTCATAAGATTTCCAAGGTTGCAAATCTTTACAGAAGCAGACTACCATATCTTTCTTTCAAGGAGCAGCTGGTGGCTTCAAACCATCAACCTTTTGGTTAGCAGCTGAGCACTGAATCACTGCAATACTAAGGCTCTTTTTCAAATCATATACATATCCTAATAAATCACAGCATTCTTCCCTACTGAGCTTCAATAAAGCTTTGCAATTGATCTCAGTACACAACTGAATGTAGCTGCTACTGTCAATCAGTCTGTATTCAAGTTTAAAAGTCTCTGCCATCTTGAGCTGTGTTCTCACTCATTCATTCAGCTTCCCTGTGTATCAGTTTCATAAGTGGTGAAGATAGACATGTACATTGCAGTTTTAACTCTCAGGATCAAATGGGAGTGCATATGGGAAATCATTTTGAAAACTCTAAAGACTTTTTTCTTTTGATGAAAAAGAATAATTCACCATTCCCTCTTCTAAAGAGTTTTCCCTGAATCTGCAGGCCTTTTTTTTTTTTTTTTTGCTAACTTCCTTTTCTCTTGTTACTTCATATAATAATTACATTTTACAACTCTGCTTTCTTCAATAGACTATGAGATCTGTGGCATCACTAAGGTTGATGTCATCTCTCCCCACCTCAACCTCCATAGACCTCCTCCTGTAGCAGAGCATACAGAATCCTGAATAATGTTTATTATCAATTTTAATCATAGAATAATATGTGATATAGTTGTCAATTGATTAAATATAATATTTCTTAGATTATATAAATACTAACAACAAAATGACTCTTGTAGCTACTTCATCATTTCCTATTGGCCTATCTCAAGAGTCTTCTCCCAGGCAAATTTACAACAGAAAATCAAGCTTCTATGCTGCCTAGCATTTGGTGTAAAGAAATTCTTAAATCCTACAGTTAAATAAAGTTATATGGGAAATCTAGGAGCTCTGATGGTATAGTGTCTAAGGCATTTGACTGCTAACCAAAAGGCTGGTAGTTCAAACCCATCAGCCACTTCTCAGAAGGAAGACTGGGCAATCTACTTCCACAGAGATACCACCTCGGAAACCCAAGAAGGGGTTGCTGAGTCGGGACCAACTCGACGGCAGTAAATTTTTTTTGGGGGGCAGGGTTTATATGGGAATTCTTGGAAGCAGCAGTCAAGACATCAAAAGACATAGTGCATTGGGCAAATCTGTTGCAAAAGACCTCTTTCAAGTGCTGAAGAGCAAAGATATCTCCTTGAAGACTAAGATGCGCCTGACCCAAGCCATGGTACTATCAATCGCTTCATATGCATGTGAGAGCTGGACAATGAATAAGGACGGTTGAAGTAGAGTTTATGCTTTTGAGTTGTGGTGTTGGTGGAGAATGCTGAGCATACTGTGGACTGCTAAAAGATCTAACAAATCTGTCCTGGAAGAAGTGCAGCTGGAACGCTCCTTGGAAGCAAGAATGGCCAGACTTCGTATCACCTACTTTGGTAAAGTTGTCAGAAGGGACTATTCTCTGGAGAAGGATGTCATACTTGGTAAAGTGGAGGGTCAATGAAAGAGGAGAAGGCCCTCCACAAGATGGATTGACATGGTGGCTGCAGTGATGGGCTCAGGTATGGTAGGGATCACGAGGCTGGCATAGGACCAGGCAGTGTTTCGTTCTGTTGTACATAAGGTTGCTACGAGTCAGAGATGACTTGATGGCACATAACAACAAACAACAAAATTGTTCTGTAAAATCTTTCTACATTGAATCACAACATATTAGTAACTGAATGGAAGGCTTTTTTGATTTTTCTCTTTCTTTTTGTTTAATTACTATTTCACTCTCAAAAAGTTATGTGTATAAGTTCACAAATACTAATACAACAGTATTGTAGCTAAAACTCCAACAAATTTGACAAAATCAGTGAGTATAAAAATATCTGCCCCGATGAAAACAATGCATGCTTGTAGCTGATGAAACCATGTTATTTGAAGTATCATTGTAATTGGGTAATAATGACAGCTCTGACTGGAATGCATTAGAAGGTTCAAACACAAATTAACACAGAATTTTAGCCTCATAAGTATATTGATAAATGTAAATTGAACTTTTGAAAAATATTTTTGTTGTTATAACTAACTACAAAGATATTTTTTATAAAAAATAATAAATTTCTGCTGAAGCACTGCACAAAAATTTTATAGACACTAATTTTTGGGTCATTCCTTCTGACAGTGTCACCCAGTATGGTCTGCACTCCCTGTACCCACCTAGTGATGAGTTTCTTATAGACTGGAAATGTATCTTACTATTTCCTAGAGCCTAGTTCTTATTGTTGTTGTTAGGTGCTGTCAAGTCAGCTCTGACTCATAGTGACACTGTGTACAACAGAATGACACACTGTCTGGTCATGCACCAGCCTCACAATCTCTGCTATACCTGAGCCCACTGTTGCAGCCACTGCATAAATCCATCTTGTGGAGGGGCTTCCCCTCTTTTGCTAACCTTCCACTTTACCAAGCATGATATGCTTTTCCAGGGAATGGTCCCTTCTGACAACATAACCAAAGTAGGTGAGACGAAGTCTGGCCATAGAAGTATGCTTAATACAAAATGAATGAGTGGAAGAATGATTGAATTCAACCATGTCATACTCTTGCCAATACCCCTTCAATGACCTGCATTGCACTTAGAATAAATTCTAACCTGTTCGTCAAGGTCCACAATGCTCCTTATGACTGGTCATAGCTTATTTTGTCCAAACACATCTTGCCACTTCTAGACTATATCACTCCACATATGCTTCTTTCTGTTCTTTGACCACACCAAGCAGATATCTAGAGTATCTACTCTGTTTGCTTGTGAGGCAGATCACTTTTGGGACAGCATTATATATACAAATCTTTTCTCCCGAACAACACAGAATGATGATTTGTGGTTCAACCAAAATCAGCTACAGACAGTATACAAACATGTCATAACTTTTACAGTATTCTTTGCAACAGATACTTATTTCATGCTCTGAGACCAAGTGTAATGTCACCCATGTCTTGCCTGGAGTTTAGTTTCCCATCTATGAAATGATTCAATTATCTCTAAAAGCCTTTCCATCTCTGAGTTCATGATTCAAATTTATTTTTAACAGGTGGCAATGTTTTATCTCTCCTTACAGATTAATTCTAGGTGGTATGGAACTAGAGGATAATATTCTACAGGGAGTTACTTCTACAGGTCGTTTCTTTTTAATGAGTTGACTGAGGCAACCCAATGCCTTGTATTTAACCTCACAATTGTAATTGGACTCATTCTATCAATATTTCTGATCTTCAGGGGGAACTTCAAGGTTCAGAGGAAATCAATAATAAAGAGCTTATCAGCAGCTAATCTTCTCCATGAAGTGAAAAATAGATACACCAGTAGGGAAGAGTTGACTTCTCAACAGTTTCCTCATAGATATCATTTCTCTTTTTCATGATCTGGTACCCATTATGGGATGATGGCCTTTAACTGACTGGGCTTTCTTCCTTGCATCAGCACTTTGCATCTACTTTCTGTAGACAGCCTTGGGTTAGTCCTGTTCATTAGGGCCTTCTGAAGTGCCTGCCTGACCAGTTCCAGAAGCCCTAAGTAAGCATCCATCTCATTTTAAAACTTGTTTCATACTGGGAATCACTAGGATATTTTGCTTGTTATTACTATTTTTTTTGTCTTTATGATATAATTATCAGTGATGCAGATACCAGGGTAGTAAAAGCCTAATGGGAATGCAACTGGAATTTGATCTGGAAGGAATGAAAGACAAAAATCAAGGAAGGACAAAGCTTCCAGTGACTCTTGCATCTATTTTATTATTTTCCATTGGCCTGTCTCAGAGTCTTCTCCCAGGCAAATTTACAACAGGAAATCCAGCTTCTATGCTGCCTAGTATTTGGTGTAAAGAAATTCTTAAATCCTATAATTAAGTAGAGTTATACGGGAAATCTAGGAGCTCTGATGGTGTAGTTCCTAAGGCATTTAACTGCTAACCAGAAGGCTGGCAGTTCAGACCCACCAGCCACTCCTTGAAAAGAAGACTGGGCAATCTACTTCCATAGAGATACTGCCTTGGAATCCCAAGGAGGGGTCGCTATGAGTTGGGACTGTCTCAACGACAGTGAGGTTTTTTTTTATTTTTTATTTTTTTTGGGGAGGGCAGAGAGGTTATATGGGAAATCTTGGATATGGGATAATTTCTTCAAGAAAGTGTCAGAAGGGTGGTTTTATTGTTTATGAAGTACTGAGTTTTGGTTTACAATAATGGCAAAATCACAGTTATTAAGGGTAAGGTTGCACAAGCAATTAAAGTATTTGCTATCAATGAATCGTATACCTGTAAAAAGTTGAATTGGCAAAGGTTGTGTGATAGATGTATTTACAACAAAGCACACACACACAAAGAGTAGCTGCTAAGGCTGCTTATGTACAATCAAATCCTAATGGGATTTGGTTCCTTGGTTTGGAGGTTTAGGTTTACCATGTTTATTAGGCCAATTAACTCGGATTTCCCAGTTAATTGGCCTAATAACATGGTTAAGGCTTTTGTTCTACCTGCTGGTTCATTGCATAGTGCCTGGCACAATGGTCTCTATTCACCTGGAGCAACAGAGGAAGGAGGAGAGTCAAGATTGTTGTTGTGATTAGGTGCCATCGAGTCAGCCCTGACTCATAATGACCCTATGAACAATAGAACAAAACACTGCCTAGTCCTGTGCTAGCCTCACAATCCTTGCTACCCCTGAGCTCATCATTGCAGCCACTGTGTCAATCCATCTCATTGAAGGTCTTCCCTTTCTTCACTGACCCTCCACTTTACCATGCATGATATCCTTGGATCTTTCTGACAACATGACCAAAGTAGGTGAGATGAAGTCTGCCCATTTTTGCTTCCAAGGAGCATTCCAGCTGCACTTCTTACAGGACAGATTTGTTAGTTCTTCTGGCAGTCCATGGCACTTTTAGTGTTCTTCACCAGCAACACAGCTCAAAAGCATCAACTCTTCTTTGGCCTTCCTTATTCATTGTCCAGCTCTCCCATGCATATGAGGTGATTGGGTTAGGCACACCTTAGTCTTCAAGGAGACATCTTTGCTCTTCAGCATTTTAAAGAAGTCTTATGCAGCAGATTTGCCCAGTGCAATAATGTCACCTGATGTCTTGGCTGCTGCTTCCATTAGTGTTGATTGTGGAACCAAGTAATATGAAATCTTTGACAACTTCAATCTTTTCTCCATTGAGTGGGATGCTGCTTATTGGCCCAGTTGTGAAGACTTTCATTTTCTTTGTGTTGAGATGTAATCCATAATGTAGACTGTAGTCCTTAATCTTCATCAGTATGTGCTTCAAGTCATCTTCACTTTCAGCAAGCAAAGTTGTGTCATCTGCATATCGCAGGTTGTTAATGAGTCTTCCTCCAATCCTGATGCACATTCTTCTCCATAAAGTCCAGATTCTTGGCTTATTTGCTCAGCATACAGATTGAATCAGTATGTTAAAACGATACAACCCCGACACACTCCTTTCCTATTTTTAAACCATGAAGTATCTCCTTGTTCTATTCTAACAGCAGCCTCTTGGTCTGTATACAGGTTCCTCATGAGGTATGGTAAAAGGAATCAACCCTGATGTACTCCTTTCCTGATTTTAAACCATGGTGTATCCCCTTGTTCTGTTCAAATGACAGCCTCCTGATTTATGTACAAGTTCCTCATGAGCACATTTAAGCGTTCTGGAACTCCCATTCTTATGTTATTCATAATTTATTATGTGCTACACAATTGAAGGAAGCTCTGGTGGCGTAGTGCCTAAGGCATTTCACTGCTAACCAAAAGGCTGGTGGTTCAAATCCACCAGCCACTCCTCAGAAGGAAGATTGCACAATCTACTTCTGTAGGGATACCACCTCAGAAACCCATGGAGACGCGGCTATGAGTCGGATCTGACTAGACGGTAGTGAGTTTTTTTTTTTTTTTTTTGACACAATGGAATGCTTTTGCATAGTCAATAAAACACAAATAAACATCTTTCTGGTGTTCTTTGCTTTCAGCCAAGATCCATCTGACATCAGCAATGATATTTCTCGTTCCACATCTTCTTCTGAACTCAGTTTGCATTTCTGGATGTTCTCTGTCAATATACTGCTGCAACTGGTTTTGAATTGTCTTCAGCAAGATTTTACTTGTGTGAGATATTAATGATCGTAATTTCCACATTCTGTGGGATGACCTTTCTTTAGAATGAGTAAAAAATACGGATCTCTTCCAGTCAGTTGGCCAGATAACTGTGTTCCAAATTTCTTGGCATAGACGAGTGGGTGCCTCCAGTGCAGCATCTGTTGAAACATCTCAATGGATATTCTATTCATTCCTGGAGGCTTGCTCTTTGCCAATTCCTTCAGTGCAGCTTCAATTTCTTCCTTCAATACCATTGGTTCTTCATCATATGCCACCTCCTGAAATGGATGAATATTGACCAATTCTTTTTGGTACAATGACTCTGTGTATTCCTTCCACCTTCTTTTGATGTTTCCTGTGTCATTCAATATTTTTCCCATAGAATCTTTTAACATTGCAACTGGAGGGCTGATTTTTTTTTTTTTTTTTCCTGAGTTCTTTCAGCTTGAGAAATGCCGAGTGTGTTCTTCTCTTTGGGTTTTCTAACTCCAGGTCTTTGCACATTTCATTATAATAATTGACTTTGTCTTCTTGAGCTGCTCTTTGAAATCTGTTCAGCTCTTTTATCTTGTCATTTCTTCCATTTGCTTTAGCTACTCTCCATTCGAGGGCAAGTTTTAGAGTCTCTTCTGACATCTATTTTTGTCTTTTGTTCCTTTCCTGTCTTTTTAATGACCTTTTGTTTTCTTGGTGGATGATGTTCTTGATGTCATCCCACAATTCCTCTGGTTTTCAGTCACTGGTGTTCTGTGCATCAAAACTACTCTTTAGATGGTCTCTAAATTCAGGAGGGATATAATAAAGGCCATTTTTGACTCTCATAGACTTGTTTTAATTGTCTTCAGCTTCAACTTGAACTTGTATATGAGCAGTTGATGGTCTGTTCCACAGTCAGCTCCTGGCCTGTTTTGGCTGAAGATATTGAGATTTTCCATAGCCTCTTTCCACAGATGTAGTCAATTTGATTCCTGTGTACTCCATCTGGTGAAGTCCATGTGTATAGCTGCTGTTTATGTTGTTGAAAAAAAAGTATTTGTAATGAATAAGTCATCAGTCTTCCAAAATTCTATCATGCAATCTCCAGCATCAATTCTCTCACCAAAGCCATATTTTCCAAGTATTGGTGATTCTTCTTTGATTCCAACTTTTGCATTCCAGTCACCAGCAATAATCAACACATCTTGATTGCATGTTTGATCAATTTTAGACTGCAGAAGTTGGTAAAAATCCTCAACTTCCACATCTTTGGCTTTGGTGGTTGGTGAGTAATTTGAATAATAGTAGTATTAACTGGTCTTCCTTCTAGGGTAATGAATATTATCCTATCACTGACAGTATTGTACTTCAAGATAGATCTTGAAACATTCTTTGTGATGGTGGATGCCTTGGCATTCCTTTTCAATTTGTCATTTCTGGCATGGTAGATCATATGGTTTTCTGATTCAAAATGGCCCAAACCAGTCCATTTCAGCTCACTAATGACTAGGATATCGATCTTTATGTATTCCATTTCATTTTTGACAACTTCCAATTTTCTTAGATTCATACTTTGTACATTCCATGTTCTGATTATTAATGGATATTTGCAGCTGTTTCTTCTCATTTTGAGCTGTGCCACATCAACAGATGAAGGTCCCAAAAGCTTTACTCTATCCACATCATTAAGGTTGGCTCTACTCTGAGGAGGCAGCTCTTCCCCAGTCATATTTTGAGTGCCTTCCAACCTGAGGGGCTCATCTTCTGGCACTATATTGGACATTGTTTCAGAGCTATTCATAAAGTTTTCCAGTAATATATCAGAGAGTGTTTCACTGCTATTTATAATGTTTCCACTGGCTCGTTCTTTGAGATGTGGATGGCCACTTCCTCCTTCTGAGTCTGTCTTAGTCTGGAAGCTCTGCTGAAACCTGTCCACCATGGGTAACCCTACTAGTATTTGAAATACTGGTGGCATAGCCTCCAGCCTCACAGCAACATGAAAGCCACCACAGTATGACAAAGTGACAGGATTAGAAGGAGGAAATGGAATGTTTGGCCTTCGTAAACAACTGCTTCCTTTGCCATGAGACCAGAAAAACTGGATGGTGACTGGCTACTGTTACTGAAAGTTTTGATCAAAGATTCTATAGAGTAATACTGATCAAAAGGGGGGAAAGCAGAGTAGAATTTAAATACTCATGGAATCCAAATCTTCCGGAGCCATGGAGGCTGAATGAAGCCCTGAAACTATTGTCCTGAGATAATCTTTTTTAAGCCTGCAGCATAGTAAATTTCATAGTGTGGCTTTTCTAGCCATAAGTCTTTGTAAACTCTGTGGTAGAATTTGCCATGAGCAACTGAGTAGCTCCTGATTGCTAAAGTTATCCACCTGGGGTATTTCTGTTGAACCAGCATGAAGCAATCTTCTGGGAAGTTCACGCTCTCTCAGGTGTATAGAATTCTGATGTTGGGATTGGTTAGTGGTCACTCTGCCAGGCTCAGAAGGAGCCCTTCTAGGGGCAGGAAAAAAAAAACTCTCAGACTGCTGGCTGAGAAAGACATGCTGCTGAGAGAAACATGCTCTTGAGAGACATGAGCGACACATGCTGCTGAGAAGGAGACACAAGAGACATGCACTGCTGAGAGAGACCTTGAGAGACATGCACTGCTGAGAGAGACCTTGAGAGACATGCACTGCTGAGAGAGACTGAGAGAGACTGTCAGCTGAGAGACAGTGGGCTGCAAGAGACTGAGTGCATTTCTGAACTTGAGTTGTAACCTGTTTCTTCCCTAATAAACCCCATAATCTGAGTTCTGTATGGCCACTGCAGCAAATTATAGAACCCAGCAGAGAGGGGGCGGGTGCTGCAGGAGGAATGGTTGGTGCCAGGGTTAGTGAAAGGGCTGGAGTGTAGCAGCATGTCTGGCCTTGCAGGAATAGGCCTTGGGCTACTGATGGTGATTCTGTCTTCCTCTTGGTGGGCTTAGTGGAGGTCAGAAGATGCAGCCTCCTTGCCCCCTTGACAAAACCTTAAACCAAAAATATCCCTGAGGTCTTCTTAAAACCACACAGTAATTTAGTTTAACTCATAAAGAATGTCTGCCTTGAGCATTGTACTCTTTTAAAGTCTATTTTTATGGGATCAAATTGAGAACAGTAACTTAAAAGATTAGACAGGAACTCTTAGGTGGTAGTGAGTTTAAGTTAATAGGGGAGAAGAAAATCAGAAAAGAAGGGTGAGAATGATTGTACAAAATGAAGAATGTAATCAGTGTCATTAATTTGTACACAAAGAAATGGTTGAATTGGTGTGTGTTCTGCTGTGTGAGTTCTCAAGAACAACCACAACAATAAAACAAATTACTTTTTTTAAAAAGAAAAGGATAGCAGTACTGGCCATGAGAAGAGGTGAAAATCTTAAGGCAGAGGAGCATAGATTAGAAAAGAAAGAAAAACCAAATCACAAAGTATTGGGAAGAAATAGTTCTGTTAACACTCTCCAGAAGCATTCTCCCATTCTACTTTTATCAAGGAGGCAGTGGTGGATTGGTGTAAAATTCTCACCTTCCCTGCGAAAGACTGAGTTTGTTTCTTGGCAATGAGCCTCCAGCACAGCTACCACCATCAGTCAGTGGAGGTTTTCATGTTGCTACAATGCTGACCATGTTTCAGTGGAGCCTCTAGACTAAGACAGACTAGGAAGAAAGTCCTAGTGATCTACTTTTGAAAAATAAATGTTGAAAACTCTATCGATCATGGTGGTCAGATTCTATTTTGTATTTTGCATGAGGCCCCCATAAGTTGGGGACTGACTTGACAGCACCTAACAACAATAATAACAGCTTTTATAAAGTATTTATGTGTAAGACATTATCAACAAACATCAGTTGCAATCTTTACGGGAGCTGATTGCCAGGTCTTTATTCTGCAAAGCAGCTGGGTGGGTTAGAATTACCAAGTGCTCAACCATTACATCCCTATTCACTGCCTTACAGAAATCCACAGTTTCTGGCAGTCCTCTAGAAGGTCAGTCTACTAGCCCTAGTAAAGAAGAAAATTGACTGGCCTGGCAAGGATATTCCTAGGTGAACCCACAACAGCTCCTCTGATCACAGCTTATTTTTCCAAGTACTCACAAAACCTCTGTTCAATTTTTCACTATGGAATTTGGTCTGAGATTAACAACAAAATCATCAGTGAACCATTTGACAAATATTTGTTCTCCTTTTGTAAAATCAGAAAATCTTCTGCTCACTACCTTTTGTTACCTCTCCAATCCTCTGTGATTTTGAAAGTTCCTAGTGTGGATCAGTAATGTAATTTGCAAGTTTTCTTAATACCCTGATCAGTAGTTAATTAATTCATAGCATACATTTATCGAAGAGCTAGGATAGGCATTGAAGTTTTAACAGTGAATAGGTAACGATACTTATGAACCAAAGATTTAACCTTCTAAAGGCACTGTAATTAATTGAAAAAAATCATGGTGTTACAAGGTAGCATAGGGTGTTGTGGAAGCCTCAAGCAAATGGAAGTCCTCTCATACAGATAGAATCATCTAGGCCAGACTTCATGAAGGGCAACTGGGACAACTGTTAGATCCTTCTCAGTTACATTAGACCTTAATGTAATGTAATGTAATATAACAAGTTGGAATTTCTTTGTTATCATCCCCTGTACTGGCTTAAGCAGTGGTTTATCAGTTTTTCTACTTCTTGCTCTGAGTACGGTTTAAACATTGCTCCCACCCAGCTCTCTTATCCCCTTATTTGTTGCTTTAAGCATCTTACAAGCTTTGCTCATTAGAGCATACAACTGTCTTAACTCTTGACAGTGGTCTGAACTGCACCTTTATAGTCAGGCATTCAACAGATAATTTTTTAGCATAAAACATGTAGGGCAGTCACTGCTCTAGAACCTGGCTAATGCAGCGTTGAACAATACAAAATTCCTGCCCTCAAGGAGCTGATAGTCTATGGCTAGAGAAGACAAAAACAAAGTGAACAATTAAAATACATGGCATGTTCTTTGTTTTTCTTTAAAAGAGTGGCCAAAAGTGCTATGCAGATAAAAATAAAGTAGGGAGGGGGATTGCGAGAGTCAAGGGTGGGGGTTGCTATTTTAAATAGGGGCAGGGAAGCCCTCATTGATCAGGCGACATTCAAGAACTGGCCTGAAGAGGTAAAGTTTTCATTTAACCTCTTATTTTCATTCTTGTTTCTTTGCTCTCTTTCATCCATTTACATAAACTTTTTTAAAAATTAAATCATTATTTATTTTATTACAGAAGCTTATTGTGTGTTGACAGATGTATGTTGGTATGTGTGTTTTCAGCACAATAAAATAAGTGTTTATTATAGAAAATTTATATAAAAAGAAAACTAAAATCACCCTTATTCCCATCATGAACATTGGTGTGTATGTGTGTATCTGTATATATTTCTGTGTGTGTCTTAGGTACCCTTGGTATGACTCATAGCAACTCCATATGACAGGGTAGAACTGCCCCATAGGGTTGTCTAGGCTGCAATCTTTACAGGAGTTGGTTGCCAGGTCTTTATTCTGCAAAACAGCTGGGTGGGTTAGAATGTATTTACTCTTTCACAACCTATATTTTTCACTGAGGCTTTGCTATGGATATCAACAACATCATTTTGAATGACTAAATAAAACAATCCCTTATCACTGGACATTATAAATCTCAGAAAAGCAACCTTGTAATGAAGACTTTTATATTCATTATTAAACCTTTTCTCAGGAGATACTTCTAGAAATTTTGTGACAAATATGTATTTTAATAGTTGATATGTGCCTGCAAGTGTCCAAGCAGAGATGAGAGAGCCCAGAGTGGGAGGAAGGTGTTTCAGGAGAGCATCAGAGAACTATGGGTGCCGGGGACTGGAGCTACCTAGGGTGGTATGGGTTCTATTTCAAAGTGAAAATCAACTTTCAGTATTCTTACCTCAATCAAAGAGGTAATTGGAGGCTTACCACCCAAATCTATATAGCTAAGGGGGTTTAGGCAAATAATTGGAATTATGGAAGGACGTCGAGTCTCTGGGTGGTGTCAATGGTTAATGTATTTGGCTGTTAACCAAACCATCTCAGGTTCAAGTCTACCCAGAGATGCCTAGGAAGAAAGGCCTGGTTATATACTTCCAAAAATCCATGGAGCACAGTTCTACTTTGACACACAGGAAAGCTCTATGAGTCAGACTTGACTTGATGGCAACTGGTTAGCAGTTCTTCTAATCATGTACTGTACCTTATTGGCCTTTGTAAGGGTCCATTTCAAGGTTTTAGGAGATGGACATGATGGACATGGTAGTTACAAATGTGTTTACCCAAAGGATGAAGTCTCCATGTTATAACACCTCACTTGAATGAAACTTTTCTTAAAATGAGTTGAAATATATTTACTTAAGTTTTATGTTGTCTTCTACGATAAAATTATTTGCTGTTCTAGAATTTTCTTGCCATTAAATGTGAGTGGATTGAGAGTCCATTAAACTCCAAGAAGGTCTTACTTAGGAAAATGTATAATAACCAATTCATACAATTCTTAAAAATGCAAACCAAAGTTATCCTTAAAAAGTGCCTTGCAGAGAAATAGTGGGACTATATCTCCTTTATACTCTTTCTGGTGCCCATTGAACAGAGACATGGTGGGAGGCCTCAGTGTCCAGAAAGTTCATTGTCAGGGTCACCACTGATGAATTCCTATTCTAAGGACCTCACAAACAGGAAACTGACAATCTGAAATCATCATCTTAAAAATGACCTGTTGTAAATGCCTTTAAGATTAAAGATTATTTTAGCTTTGTCTGAGGTTTGTATGTTAAATTACCTTAGGCTAAAGGTTTTATGGCATTTGTTGTTGTTGTTGTTAGGTGCTGTTGAGTCATCTCTGACTCACAGTGACCCTATCTGCAACAGAATGAAACACCGCCTGCTCCTGTGCCAGCCTCACAATCCTTGCTATACCTCAGCACATCATTGTAGCCATCGTGTAAATCCATCTTGTTGAGGGCCTTCCCCTTTTTTGTTGACCCTCTACTTTACCAGGCATGATATCCTCCTCCAGAGAATGATCCCTTCTGACAACATGACCGAAGTAGGTGAGATGAAGTCTGGCCATTCTCACGTCCAAGGAGCATTCCAGTTGCACTTCTTCCAGGACAGATTTATTAGTTCTTTTCGCAGTCCATGGTAGTTTCAGCATTCTTCGCCAGCACCACAACTCAAAAGCATCAACTCTTCTTCGGTCTTCCTTATTACTGTCTAGCTCTTACATGTATAAGAGGGGATTGAAAAAACCATGGCTTGGGTTAGGTGCACCTTCATCTTCAAAGAGACATCTTTGTTCTTCTGCACTTGAAAGAGGTATTTTACAACAAAATTGCCAAATGCAATATGTTGTCTGATAGAGAAGCTTAATATTTTCAGCCAAAACATGTCCAGAAACTGATTGTAGAACAGACAATCAACTGCTCATATGCAAGTTCAAGTTGAAGCTGTAGACAATTCAAAGAAGTCCACAAGAGCCAAATACGACTTTGATTATATCTCTCCTGAATTTAGAGACCATCTAAAGAACAGATTGGATGTATGGCATCATGCTCAATCTTCTTCATCTCCTCCCTATGTCTACCATCTACTAAGCTTTTCGGAGTTAACTTGTTTCTTTGGAAATCTATGTGGGTTTATTCATGTGCAACAAAAGATACACCTACCAATGTGGTGTGTTAGAGAAGAACGATCCTTTGTGTCAGAGAAAATTTAGGATTAAATGTTGATTCTGCTTTTTATGTGCTTGAGAAAAAAAAAAAGTTTACTTAATTTCTCTAAGTCCCAGTTTTCCCCAAATTATCTTGGAAATGTGGATAATAATGATGTAATGCCTAAGGCATTTGATTGCTAACCAGAAGGCTGGTGGTTCAAATCCACCAGCCACTTCTCGAAGGAAGGTTGGGCAATCTACTTCCGCAGTGCTACCGGCTTGGAAACCCAAGGAGGGATCGCTATGAGTTGGATCTGACTCTACAGCAGTGAGTTTGGTTTGGTTTTTGACATACTTTTAGAAGAATGAAATTAAATGATATATACAAAACTCCTTCCCCTTTGCCTTCTTACTCTGATAAGCATGACTCTGAAAGCATTAATAATAATTATCTATTTTCTTAGATCTTCAATGCTGCTATAACAGAAATACCGCAAATGGATGGCTTTAATAAAGAGAAAGTTATTATCAAACAGTTTAGGAGGCTGAACATCTGAACAGGGTACCAGTTCTACAGGCAATCTCTCTCTTTCTCTGCAGGCTCTGGAAGGTCCTTATCTCCTGTCAATACCTGTGTGCTTAGTGTTCCTTGAAGATCTCCACATGTCTTGGCATCAATCATCTCCTGGGTCTAGAAGGTCCTCAGAGCAGGGATCCTGGGTGGATATTTTCTGCTCTTAATTCTTCTTTCTTGGTGGGAGTCAGGTCCCTTCTCTCTGCGTGATTCTCTCTCCTTTCATTTCTTGTAAGATAAAAGGTGCGATTCAAATAAGAGTGTGACTTGAGTAAAGGTGGGACTTGAGTAAGAGTGGGACTTGAGTCAAATCCTCTTATAAGGCTGTGACTCAAGTTACAATCCATA
The DNA here is from genome assembly GCF_000298275.1 of Orycteropus afer afer. Taxonomy (NCBI): domain Eukaryota; kingdom Metazoa; phylum Chordata; class Mammalia; order Tubulidentata; family Orycteropodidae; genus Orycteropus; species Orycteropus afer. Next base: position 795,720 of record NW_006922188.1, on the reverse strand, counting down.
CTAATCTTGCTTCATTAACATATTATTGTTGTTATTTGCCGTCGAGTCGGCCCTGACTCATAGCGACCCCTCCTTGGGTTTCCGAGGGAGTATCACTATGGAAGTAGGATTGCCCAACCTTCCTTCTGAGGAGTGGCTGGTGGATTTGAACTGTCAGCCTTCTGGTTAGCAGTCAAGTGCCTTATAGAGGTTAAGAATTATAAGACATATCACAAAATGGGGGACAATTACATCGGATGACAAAATGATGGAGAACTACACAATACTGGGAAACATGTTGTTGTGTTGTTGTTATGTGCCGTCAAGTCGGCCCCAACTCATAGCGACCCCTCCTTGGGTTTCCGAGGCAGTATCACTACGGAAGTAGGATTGCCCAACCTTCCTTCCGAGGAGTGGCTGGTGGGTTTGAACCGCCAGCCGTCTGGTTAGCAGGGAAGTGTCTTAGCCACTACGCTACCAGAACTCCCAACTGGGAAACATAGGCTAGCCAAATTGACACATATATTTGTGTGTGTGTATGTGTGTGTGTGGGTGGAGTATAATTCAATTTATCGCAGGCATTAAGGAGCATATATATTTACCTAAGGTTGATTTTTTTCCTAGAAATATGTCTTGTAATTCAGAATCCACTCCAAAGCATCCAATTTTTCCTCTTTATAGCAATGTATCAGTTATAAAGCTTTCAGTGGTTTATTGACATAGATTTGATAATACTGCTTATCTATAAAATATTAATTTAGATAATAATTTAGATATTTCAAAAGAGATAAACTGCTGTGAAAAACAGCACTGATGCAAAGATAATGTAGCTGTTGCTAACTAGCATTATAATCTAGTTTGTATCCCTGCTACTTGAAAAAATAGTCAGTGGTTACAGCTAGTAAAATGGTCTTATTTCTCAGATTTAGATAAAATGACAAGAAAATGAGAATTAAAAGGACGGAAATGGAATTCCCTGGGGGAGCCAAATTTGAAAAATGCAAATTAGACAAAAGTTACCAAGAGTCATTTGTCATTAACATTGTGTGTGTGTGTGTGCGCGCGTTTAGGCATGAGCATCTCCTCATGTTTATATAGGATATTTATATATAGTATAGTATGGAAGAGATCAGTTTGCAATGTCAGTTTGGGTTGTAAACTCAGCATTGTCACTTATTAGACATGTGGCCTTAGTCAAATGATTTTCAATTTCTGAGTTACAGTTCTTTTGCCTATAAAGTGCGGATACTAATAAAACTTTACTCCAAAGAGGTTCTGGGAATATAATGCCTAGGAAGTGCCCAGCATGTAGAAAACTTTAAAAAATATTAGTTATCATTATTACTTGTTAGGTTGCCATTATCATCAGTGTATAAGCATGGGCCAGTGTCAATGATCTGACTTCTAACTTCATTGCTGAGGAAGATTATCCTAAGGACTCCTGCAAATCTTCCCTTTCTTGAATCTGTTTCCTTAATAAGAAAGTGTGAAGATAGGGCTAAACAGCCTCTAGCAGTCTTCTAGTTT
>NW_006922188.1:789806-791143 GCF_000298275.1 Orycteropus afer afer | reverse complement strand
AAACCTTCAAAATGGTGGTGCCTTCCAGACCGGCAAAAGTCCACAGCTCAGCCCACATTTCTCTTCACCTTCTCCGTTTGTTCCCCAGCCACAGTGAACAGTCCTCAGTGCAGTCCCTGGCTAGCAGGGTGATTTTTGGGTTAATTCTTAGGTCCTACCCCACTTGTAGCCCTATTACTTTTAAGAGTTCTTTAGTTGTTTGCACTGATTTTATTAGTTAATATATTTTATGTTATTGCAATTTGGACTTGTTGCAGGTGAGCTTCTCCACTCTGTATTATTTATTTCTTCTACTATGTTTTTGTGTGTTTATTTATCCACTACTTTCTACAGAAATAATGTGTGGACCTGTCTCTAACCAACCACAAGCAACCAATAAGACTAAGCTTGGATTTCTCGACAGAAACCATGCAGGCAAGAAGACAATGGGATGATATATATAAAACACTGAAAGAGAAAAATTTCCAGCCAAGAATTATGTACCCAGCAAAATTGTCCCTCAAATATGATGGTGAAATTAGGACATTTCCAGATAAGCAGAAATTAAGAGAATTTGTTAAAACCAGACCAACCTTACAAGAGATGCTAAAGGGAGCCCTTTGGATAGAGTAGTAACAACAGCCAGCAACCACTTACCATTAACACACATGATGATATAACCCAGAAACCAACCCTGCTATGGAAGTATACAAAGTAATTAAACCTACAAGATTGTAAACAGGGTACCAGAGACATCAATTGACAAATGAGGACAACTACAAACCAAAAAGAGGGAATAAACTGTGTTGTTACAGAACTTGTAAATGGTGAGGAAGTCAAGACAACTACAAGATAGAATGCACTGTTCTACATTTGGGAAGAAAACTATAAATCACAGGGTAACCTCAAAGAAAAATGATAAACCGTCACTTCAAAAAAAGAGGACCAGCATAAATATTGAGCAAATACTCAAACAATAGCAATGAAGGAAGTGATAACATGATTCATAAACAAAATGAGCTCAGCATAGATAATTATATGGAACAAAGAAATCAACACCACATTAATCACAAAAATGACAGCAACAAATTCATATTTGCTGATAATTACATATCTGGCAAGGTACTTATGTCCAAGATTTATAGCAGAAGAGTGGATGACTAAACTATGGTACATAAACATAATGGAATGCTATGCAGCACTAAAGAATAATGTAGAGTCTGCAAAACACCACATAATATAGATGAACATGGAGGACATTATGCTGAGTTAAATAAGTCAATCGCTTAAGGACAAATATAGTATTAGTTTGTTGTTGTGGAGGATCAAGGAAAAGTTTATATATGGGGAGAAACTTT
>NW_006922188.1:786528-789647 GCF_000298275.1 Orycteropus afer afer | reverse complement strand
TGTATAATTTTTGGTGTTTTGTAAAAACACAACAAATCTAGGCCATTTTTAAGGGCAAAAATTATACAGACGATTAAAGTTATAGATACATGAGACTAAATAAAGGTCATCCTGACTGTTACAAGGATGAGGGCCAGCTGCATATCAAAAGGATGCATTTGGGGAACCATTCTCAGATCAGGAACAGAAGAGAAAGAGAGTGGGGAGAAAGAAAAGGCTAAGGAAGGTACCGTGTCCATGCTGGCCCCAAAGCACAGAACTAGGAGAAAGAAAAAAAAATCTGTCAACAGCCAACTCTATCAATTCCTAATTGTAACAGCTTCAATTTCAGATAATCATGTTTGTTTTGGGGTTTGAAGGTTAACATGAAGAAAATTAGTACAAGTCACTATATCTTCCTCCTCTCTATAGAAGAACCTCCACTACATGTTATACCTTTTCTCTTGCTCCTCCCTGAAATCTATTTCCTTAAAACAGATGAAAGAAACTTCTAGCTCTTTCCAATTTCTAGCTCTGAATTCAGATCACCTAGGATAAAATCTCAGACACTGTGAATAAAGACTCTCTCTTTCTCTTTTTTAAAACCTTATTTAAAATATGTATTTAATGAGATTATGCAGGTCAAAGCAGTCACTACAGCGAGTTCTGTGAAAGCCAGAATTTGATGGGACTGCCTTGTTTTTCCAAGTCTCACAAGTTTTCTGCTTGTGACAAGGACCAGTTATACTATTTTGCTATCACTCTCTATTGGTGGAAAATACTTGAGTTTTTCTTCTCTCACAGGTTTCTCCTTTCTGTCTTTTGCAAATTTTACTATACAGTGTTCAGTCAGTAAGTTCAGTAAGTTATCCATTCTTTTCACTTATCTCATTCATGTCTTCAAAGTTCAAAGAAAGATGCTTCTAAGAAGTTATTTCAAATATATATTAGTAGATTAAAAGTATGAAACTATAGAAAAATAGAATAGTTCTTCTTATGTGATTGACTTTTTTTCTGAAACAACTTTAAGAGCACCTTAAGTGCACTTTGTGAACTCTCATTACCTTCCTTGCTATCATGACTTGTATCCACTGACAGACCACTGACAGACCACAGACCACTGTCTGGTAGGCAAGAAAGTGGCCCTCCAAAGATGTCCATGTCCTAATCCCTGGAACCTCTGAATGTGCTAACCTTACACAGGAAAAGGGGTTTTGCAGATGGAATTAAGGGGAGAGTATACTGGATTGTTTGGGTGGCACTAACATAATCACAAGGGTCTTTGTAAAAGGATGGCAGTAGAGATAGTATCAGAGAGAGATTTGAAGATACTACACTGCTGGGTTGGAAGATGGAGGAATGTTTCATGAGCCAGTACATGCAGGTCTCCTATAGAAGCTGGAAAGGGGAAGGGGATGTTTTTTTTCCTTAAAGCCTCCAGAAGGAACATAGTCCTACCAGCACCTTGATCTTAGGACTTCTGACATCCAGAGCTGGAGGATAATAAATCTGTGTTGTTTAACCTACCAAGTATGTGGCAATTTGTTATAGCAGCAATAGGAAATTAATACTAGTACAATGCATTTTAGTTCACATGTATAGAAAGCAATATTTTAGATCTTTAAGTATCATGAAGAGAAAAATATCATGGTCAATAATTGCATTTTGTGGGCCATTTAGTGTCTCAGTAGATTTTGTTCTGACAATGACAACTTTTTCATCTTCTCTAGGGCAGTTTTACAAAGCTATTTATTTTTTGGATGGTTGGACATGTTTAAAAGTATTTTTCCCCAAAGCATAAAATAACACATTTTATGGTCTAAAATGTCCCTATTTTCCCATAATACTAAAGTAAAAATTTGCATCTCCTAGAAATAATATATTTTCATTAGTCTCCAGAGATGAGATCATACTTTAACAAATACCCTAGTTTTTCAAAAGAACAACAGTTTATGAGGAGCTACAGAAATTTCTTTCTTGTGGGCTAGCTAATTTGGATTTCCTTTCAGGGCTCATGCCTTACTCTTTGGAAGAGTAAATGAACCATTCATTTGTGGCTTATGGTACTATAGGGCCTCAAACTGAAGTACCAAAAGCACCATCTTTAAATGATGGCTACTGCATTGAAATTTAGCTCTATGACACTGTATTGCAGTTACCACTTGTTTTCATGTACTAGAGAAATTTAATATAATACATGTTATTGACCATTATGCATTTGTTTCCTAACTGATGTTGACAAGACTATATAAAAGGTAGTTGGAACCAAAGCTACTGAAGCAGAAAAGCTTCCTGTCCTTACTTCTTTTCTTCCTATATTCTTCTCCCTGATCCTTTAAATTACCTAACACATTTTCTTTTTGTCTCACTTATGAGCTCATGTTTTCAACATAAACATTTTGCAATCTCAGCTTGAGTTTATTTGGGTTGGAATCTCACATGCTTGCAGGGGGCCAGTAAAAACCAAGCCCACTGCCGCTGAGTTGATTCCCATTCATAGCGACTCTATAGGACAGGAGAGAACAGCCTCTGGGGTTTCTGAGACTGTAAATCTTTACAGAAATAGACTACTTAATCTTTCTCCAGTGGAATAGCTGGTGGGTTCAAACCACAACTGTTTGGGTAGTAGCCAAATGCCTTAGCCACTGCACCACCAGAGCTCTTTAGGGGTCCAGTAGGCAACACAAATGATGCTAGTGAGCCAGGGGAGTGTTGAGGACTTTGAGGAATTGGAGCTCTTATGCCTTTTCAAAGGGGTTAGCTACTACCCAGCACCAGGTGACTTTTGGCATGTCAAAACATAGGTGCAGTTTTGCCAGATATTCTGATTTTTCAAAAGAAGTGAGAATCTCTATATTTACGTAAAATCTCCAATTTTTAAACTCTGTAGACAAGATAACTTCTCAAGAATGGATTTCAGCTTGTAGGGGATGTGACCTTGGAGATTATATATGTACCAAAAAAAACAAACCAAACTTACTGCCGTTGAGTCCGTTCCGACTCATAGCGACCCCTCCTTGAGTTTCCAAGGTCGTATCACTACTGAAGTAGATTCCTCAATCTTCCTTCTGAGGAGTGGCTGGTGGGTTTGAACTGCCAGCCTTCTGGTTAGTGATCAAATGCCTTAGGCACTATGCCAC
>NW_006922188.1:784142-786308 GCF_000298275.1 Orycteropus afer afer | reverse complement strand
ACTCACTGCTGTTGAGTCGGATCTGACTCATAGCGACCCCTCCTTGGGTTTTCAAGGCAGTATCACTACAGAAATAGATTGCCCAACCTTTCTTCCAAAGAGTGGCTGGTGGATTTGAACCACCATCCTTCTGGTTAGTAGTCAAGTGCCTTAGGTAGTATGCCATCAGACCTCCCATATGTATATATGTATAAAACCAAACTCACTGCCATCAAGTTGATTCCGATTCATAGTGACCCTCATTGGGATTCCAAGGCAGGAAATCTTCACGGAAGTAGATTGCCCTATCTTTCTTCTGTGGAGTGGCTGCTGGGTTTTTGAACCACCAACCTTGTGGTTAGCAGTCAAATACCTTAGACACTGCACCATCAGAGCTCTCTCTATATACATATGTATATATACATATATGTCTGTATATATACACAATATGTGTGTGTGTGTATATATATATGTGTGTGTATGTGGGTGTGTGAAGAAGGACTATATGAAAAAGAACATGACATCAGGATTGGAGGAGGACTCATTAAAAACCTGTGTTATGCAGATGACACAATCTTGTTTGCTGAAAGTGAAGAAGATTTGAAGCACTTACTGATGAAGGTCAAAGACTATATAGTCTTTAGTATGGATTACACCTCAATGTAAAGAAAGCAAAAATCCTCACAACTAGACCAATAAACAACATAAAAATAAATGGAGAAAAGATTGAAGCTGCCAGGGATTTCATTTCACTTGGTTCTACAATCAACACCCATGGAAGCAGCAGTCAAAAAATCAGATTTTAACAAAATAATAAAAGTCTTGCTCCTCATCCTACATTGGTGAGTAGAGACTGGGATCTTAAAAGCTTTCAAGTGGCCATCTAAGATGCAGCTAATGGTCTCCTATCATTGGAAGTGAAGAAGAGTGCAAAACAAACAAACAAACAAAACACAAGGGCATTTGGAAGCAGTCAGCCCTAAGGCACAGGATGGCCCTAGAGACCAGAAGAACTAGGTGGTGCCCAGCTACCAATGCCAACCACTCAGGAAATGAGCAAAACTGGAGATCTTGGATAGAGTGGGAGGAAAAATGTGGCACAAAGTCCAAAAACTCAATAATGACCACAATTACTGGTGGGATGGAGTCTGGTGAGACCCCCCAATACTCTGGGATACATTCTGGGCCTGGAATAAAGCTCACTCCCAGGGGCTGGCAGTCAGACGAATAGTAAACAAGATGTACACTCAGACCACTCATTCCAGGGTGGCACACCCACATACTATATGGAAATTCATCCTTTGGAGCAATTGACCACGGGGCACCAGAGGGGCAACATTCCCATAAGGAAATGCAGCACACACAGGAGTGCATAACTCTGAGGGGCACGGGGGTGGGAGGTTACTGGATAGGGAGGGGAGGAGACTGGGTTAGGGTTGGGAATGGTCAATGGGGAGTGAAACTACATGTACATGAAATATTGAATGTAAAACAAACTCAGCTCTGTAAACTTGCATCTAAAGCACAATTAAAAAAAAAAGACCATGTAAAAAAATAATAAAAAACCCCCCCCCAAAAAAACCCAAACTATTTAAAAAAAATTTCAGATGATTGAAATTTGATGTTATTGTTGATTTTTAGATGGCATTGTGATTATGTTTGAATAAAAGGGTCCTACATACTGGAGAAAAAAAAAATCAGATGTTATATTGCACTGGGCAGATCTGCTGAAAAAGGCCTCATTAAAGTGTTAAGGAGCAAATATGTCACTTTGCAGACTAACATGTGCCTAACCCAAGCCATGTTTTTTTTAATAATCTCATATGCATGGGCAAGCTGGGCGATAAATAAGGAAGACTGAAGAAAAAGCATGGACTAACCAATTTCTCCTGGAGGAAGTACACACAGAATGTTCCTTAGAAGTCATATATATATGTATGTTGTTGTTGTTTGTTGTTAAGTGCTGTCGAGTCGTTTCCAACTCATAGCGACCCCATACACAGCAGAACGAAACACTGCCCATTCCCACGCCAGCCCCACAATCCCTGCTATACTTGAGCCCATCATCGCAGCCACCGTGTCAATCTATCTCGTTGAAGGCCTCCCCCTCTTTCGTTGACCCTCCACCCTACCAAGCATGACATCCTTCTCCAGGGAATGGTCCCTTCTGACAACATGACCAAAATA